>NC_069504.1:849529479-849821979 GCF_027579735.1 Bombina bombina | reverse complement strand
CTACATTAGTGGGTAACCACTGACTAAGTGTGACTCTTCCAGAGTTTAGTTTGGGTCCAAAGTTTTTTCTTAAGTCATCTCCAATGGTGTCAGATCTACTCGCGATAAAGTTACAACTCTTAGAAATGTCTTGAAGATCTATGTCTCTCTCTAGTAGTGGTAGTCTAGTTTTAATTATACTGCATACCTCACTAAACTGTTTACTATATCTAGTGATAAAATTGATGCCTTCTCTCTTTTTGCTTTTATTGTCTGTACCTGTTTTGTCTTTCAATAGATCATTTCTATTGAAAGTAGACACCAAAGTCGATATTTCTTGCAATTTAAAAAAAAGCTATACAAAATATGCTCGTGAGATACTCAGGCTATGAAGATAAGCTTATAGATTATATCTTACAGGCCATTAACTTTCTATTGAATAGAAACTAGTATACCTTACTTGGATGTACTCCTAAAGCACAATAACAATGAGTTAATTACAGAAGTGTATAGGAAGGAGATCAGCGGAAATACGATTCTGAGAGCTGACTCCTCACACCCAGGTCACCTTAAGAAAGGGATACCGAAGGGACAATACATTAGGCTTAGATGCAACTGCACAAATTTACAAGATTATTGGAAACATGCAGATAGCCTAACAAAACGACTGATAGATAGAGGATATGATGCAACTAAATTGCAAGAAATATCTTTTGGTGTCTACTTTCAATAGAAATGATCTATTGAAAGACAAAACAGGTACAGACAATAAAAGCAAAAAGAGAGAAGGCATCAATTTTATCACTAGATATAGTAAACAGTTTAGTGAGGTATGCAGTATAATTAAAACTAGACTACCACTACTAGAGAGAGACATAGATCTTCAAGACATTTCTAAGAGTTGTAACTTTATCGCGAGTAGATCTGACACCATTGGAGATGACTTAAGAAAAAACTTTGGACCCAAACTAAACTCTGGAAGAGTCACACTTAGTCAGTGGTTACCCACTAATGTAGGGTTTCACAGATGTGGAGGAAAACCCTGCAAAAGCTGTGAATATGTCATTATAGGAGACGTATTCAAATCCACTAATACTGGCAAGACATATAAAATAAAGGACAAGATTAACTGCAATTCAACTTTTGTAGTTTATCTTGTAACATGTATGTTTTGTAAGCTTCAGTATGTGGGTCTCACCTCTAGGAATCTGAAAGACAGGATTAGGGAACATCTACGTCCCTAGAGGCTGAGACCCCTAAGACACCAGTTGCTAAGCACTTTTTCCAACACGAAAACAGATTGAAGCATTTTAAGTTCCAAGGCATAGAACAGGTTACTCTGGGGGTTAGAGGAGGTGATAGGTACCATGCCCTAAGTAAAAGAGAGATCTTTTGGATCTATACACTTAAGACTGGTCACCCATGTGGAATAAATAAAATCAGTGATGTGAAACTTTTTATTGACAAATAGAGTACTATGTTCACATTGGCTAAATTGTCATTGATTGTCACTATAAAGATTTCTCCTTTTTCGTTCTTCTTTAAATGTGGATCATGTATTGTTGTGACTAAAATGTTCCACTATAGAGAAGAAAGCTTTATTTCAAGTTTCCTAATTTTGGAACATACCAGTCTACAGGTGTTAAAGACCAAACATATATTGATCTTTGTTTTACAATATTGTTCTAGAATAGATTCTGTGTATATACAAATATCCATCCACTTATATTAATAAATAGATTATTTCTGCCAATTTTGTCTTATTTTAAAAATGACACGCTATATTTATGACTATATCTTTAGAAATATGCTTGCAGACTTGCTATTATAATTAGTATTTACCTTTTACACTTATAGAATGGTCTGCAAATATGTCGTTTAGATATCTATATATATATTTATATTTTTCTAATATTATTTTACCAGGCTTAGTCCCTTTCTGTCTCTTTAAGCGTGTAGACAAATTTGGCTAGCTTTACATAAGTGCAAGAGTTTGATAAATAAAATCCACTTTTTCTTTGTTGTTATGGAAACATTCCATGATCGTATCCCAATTCATATGTTTTTAAAATATTTTTCTATTTTTAAAGTCTGTTTTTCAATTACAAATGTATATAATTTCATTGTTTGACTAATCGCTAATTTATAACTACTAAGTCTTGTACGATCAAGGGTTAAATGAACACTAGTTTAAGGTGTGTAAGTCTTCTCTGATGACTTGTTTCTGATTGGTCTGTTATACATTGTTGCAAGTGATTTAACAGCTGTGTAAGTTACTATCCGTATGCTCTGATGAACTGCCAGTGAGGCAGGAAACGCGTCAGCAGAAGGATCTCACTGTTTGCTGTGCCGGTTTGTTTTAAGAAACATTAATAAAGTACATGTTTTATTATACCAAAAACCTTACCTCTCTCTCTCCTTTCTACCCTGGAACTGTGAATCTGTTTTAGACTTATATATATACATATATACATATATATATATATATATATATATATATATATACACACACACATATATATATATATATATATATATATATATATATGTGTGTGTGTATATATATATATATATATATATATATATATATATATATATATATATATATATATATGTATATATGTGTGTGTGTATATATATATATATATATATATATATATATATATATATATATATATATATGTATATATGTGTGTGTGTATATATATATATATATATATATATATATATATATATATATATGTATATATGTGTGTGTGTGTATATATATATATATATATATATATATATACACACACACACATATATACATATATATATATATATATATATACATATACATATACATATACATATACATATACATATACATATACATATATATATATATATATATATATATACATACATATACATATACATACACACAGTATCTCACAAAAAAGTGAGTACACCCCTCACATTTTTGTAAATATTTTATTATATCTTTTCACGTGACAACACTGAAGAAATTACACTTTGCTGCAATGTAAAGTAATGAGTGTACAGCCTGTATAACAGTGTAAATTTGCTGTCCCCTCAAAATAACTCAACACACAGCCATTAATGTCTAAACTGTTGGCAACAAAAGTGAGTACACCCCTAAGTGGAAATGTCCAAATTTGGCCTAAAGTGTCAATATTTTGTGAGGCCACCTTTATTTTCCAGTACTGACTTAACCCTCTTGGACATGGAGTTCACCAGAGCTTCACAGTTTGCCACTGGAGTCCTCTTCCACTCCTCCATGATGACATCACGGAGCTGGTGGATGTTAGAGACCTTGCGCTCCCCCACCTTCCGTTTGAGGATGCCCCACAGATACTCAATAGGGTTTAGGTCTGGAGACATGCTTGGCCAGTCCATCACCTTTACCCTCAGCTTCTTTAGCAAGGCAGTGGTCGTCTTGGAGGTGTGTTTGGGGTCGTTATGTTGGAATACTGCCCTGCAGCCCAGTCTCCAAAGGGAGGGGGATCATGCTCTGCTTCAGTATGTCACAGTACATGTTGGCATTCATGGTCCCCTCAATGAACTGTAGCTCCCCAGTGTCGGCAGCACTCATGCAGGCCCAGACCATGACACTCCCACCACCATGCTTGACTGTAGGCAAGACACACTTGTCTTTGTACTCCTCATCTGGTTGCCACCACACTTGACACCATCTGAACCAAATAAGTTTATCTTGGTCTCATCGGGCCACAGGACATGGTTCCAGTAATCCATGTCCTTAGTCTGCTTGTCTTCAGCAAACTGTTTGCGGGATTTCTTGTGCATCATCTTAAGAAGAGGCTTCCTTCTGGGATGACAGCCATGCAGACCAATTTGATGCATGTGCGGCTTATAGTCTGAGCACTGACAGGCTGACCTCCCATGCCTTCAACCTCTGCAGCAATGCTGACAGCACTCACGTCTATTTCCCAAAGACAACCTCTGGATATGACGCTGAGCATGTGCACTCAACTTCTTTGGTTAACCATGGCGAGGCCTGTTCTGAGTGGAACCGGTCCTGTGAAACCACTGTATGGTCGAACCAGAAATGATAAAAGCAAACTCCCAAAGTAAAACTTCAGCCTTTATTTGAAAAAGTTAAAATCCAGGAGGGAAGGCACACAAGAAATTCAGCATACGCGTTTTGGCTACACGCCGTAATCACTACAGTGCTTCAGGGTCTTGGCAATCTTCTTTGTATCCTAGGCCATCTTTATGTAGAGCAACAATTCTTTTTTTCAGATCCTCAGAGAGTTCTTTGCCATGAGGGGCCATGTTGAACTTCCAGTGACCAGTATGAGAGAGTGTGAGAGCGATAACACCAAATTTAACACACCTACTCCCCATTCACACCTGAGACCTTGTAACACTAACGAGTCACATGACACCGGGGAGGGAAAATGGCTAATTGGGCCCTATTTGGACATTTCCACTTAGGGGTGTACTCACTTTTGTTGCCAACGGTTTAGACATTAATGGCTTTGTGTTGAGTTATTTTGAGTGGACGGCAAATTTACACTGTTATACAGGCTGTACACTCACTTCTTTACATTGTAGCAAAGTGTCATTTCTTGAGTGTTGTCACATGAAAAGATATAAAATATTTACAAAAATGTGAGGGATGTACTCACTTTTGTAAGATACTGTATATATATATATATATATATATATATATATATATATATATATATATATATATATATATATATATATATATATATATATATATATATATATATATATATATATATATATATATATATATATATATATATATATATATATATATATATACACACACACACACACACACAGGAGAGCCCTCTCACTTCAGAATTGAATAGCCAGGCTGCTAGTAACCCCTAAATACAAGTAACAAAAAACTTGCACTCGCAGGTGGTAAATCGCCATAGAACAGGCTAACAATGGTATTGAGCCAGTTGTTCGTTCCTGTGAGTGCACTTCTCTCTGTATGTATTTAGTCTCCCTATGGGAAAAAGGGGCAACCAGACGTGGACTCCTTGCTCAGTGTACTTAGAGGAATATGGCTACACCTCACTGACGAGGCCCAATGAAGGCCGAAACGATCGTCTGGGGTTGTTGTGTTCCTTGTTCAGAGAGGAATTGCCTGGTATTTCGGCACTGGACTGTAATAGGCGGGATCAGACTGATATACTACAGGAAAGATCTACTCTGTGAAACGCATTACTGGGCTAAAAAGCTGCACCCAGGTGGTAAATCGCAATAGAACAGGCTAACAATGGTATTGAGACAGTTGTTCGTTCCTGTGAGTGCACTTCTCTCTGTATGTATTTAGTCTCCCTATGGGAAAAAGGGGCACACACACACACACTTGTGCTCATAAGTTTATATACCCTGGCAGAATTTATGATTTCTTGGCCATTTTTCAGAGAATATGAATGATAACACAAAAACTTTTCTTTCACTCATGGTTAGTTTTTGGCTGAAGCCATTTATTATCAATCAACTGTATTTATTCTTTTTACATCATAATGACAACAAACTACCCAAATGACCCTTATCAAAAGTGTACATACCCTGCTGATTTTGGCCTGATAACATGCACACAAGTTGACACAAAGGGGTTTGAATGGCTATTAAATGTAATCATCCTCATCTGTGATCTGTTTGCTTGTGATTAATGTGTGTGTGTGTGTGTGTGTGTATAAAAGGTCAATGAGTTTCTAGACTCCTGACAGACCCTTGAATCTTTCATCCAGTGCTGCACTGATGTTTCTGGATTCTGAGTCATGGGGAAAGAAAAAGAATCTGTGGGAAAAAGGTAGTTGAACTGTATAAAACAGGAAAGTGATATAAAAAGATATCCAAGGAATTGAGAATGCAAATAAGCAGTGTTCAAACTCTAATCAAGAAGTGGAAAATATGGTGTTCTGTTTGATAACATACTGCATTCATCTTGCCATCAATTCTGACCAAATTTCCTGTGCCTTTGTAGCTCACACATCCCCAAAACATCAGCGATCCACCTCTGTGTTTGACATTAGGAATGGTGTACCTTTCATCATAGGCTTTGTTGACTCCTCTCCAAATGTAGCGTTTATGGTTGTGGCCAAAAAGCTCAATTTTGGTCTCATCACTCCAAATGACTTTGTGCCAGAAAGTTTGAGGCTTGTCTCTGTGCTGTTTGGTGTATTGTAAGTGGGATACTTTGTGGCATTTGAGTAGTAATGGCTTTCTTCTGGCAACTCGACCATGCAGCCCATCTTTCTTCAAGTGCCTCCTTATTGTGCATCTTGAAACAGCCACACCACATGTCCTGTATTTCACCTGAAGTTATTTGTGGGTTTGTCTTTGCATCCCAAACAATTTTCCTGGCACTTGTGTCTGAAATTTTAGTTGGTCTACCTGACCGTGGTTTGGTTTCAACAGAACCCCTCATTTTCCACTTCTTTATTAGAGTTTAAACACTGCTGATTTGCATTCTCAATTCCTTGGATATCTTTTTATATCCCTTTCCTGTTTCAAACCCCTTTGTGTCAACTTGTGTGCATGTTATCAAGCCAAAATTAACAGGGTATATAAATGTTTGATCAGGGTCATTTGGGTAGTTTCTGTTATTATGATTTAAAAAGAGTAAACACAGTTGATTGATAATAAATGGCTTCAGCCAAAGACTAACCATGAGTGAAAGTATGTGTATATATATATATATATATATATATATATATATATATATATATATATATATATATATATATATATATATATATATATATATATATATATATATATATATATATAGTAATCCAGCACCCACTCATGGTGCCTGGTTTCAGGGAGATGCATGGTCCTCTAGGGCAGCGGTCGCCAACCAGTGGTCCACGAGAAGATGTTGGTGGTCCTTGACACCATCAAGCAGGATTCAATCTCCTCTGATGGTGTCCCCCCCATCGTGCCGTAACTCCCTACAGTGCCTGACTGGACATAAGTAAAACCGACGGAGGAGGAGTTAAATTACAATCTCCCTATGCACAATGCGTAGTACTGTGCAACTTGCGTAGCTAGATTGTATTTTTAACTCCTCCCGCCAGGCGCACTGCTCAGAGGAAGATGCTTCCATTTTAAAGCCAGCAGAGGTTGGTATAGTCTTGGCTTTAAATAGTAAAAATAAACGATATAAAAAAATAAAATCTTAAAAAAAAAAAAAAATCTCATATTTCATTTATTTTCTTCCCTTTACCTGTCTCTTTGTAGTAGTTTTCCTAATTCCTTCCCCTCCATCTTCTTTTTTTTTATTAAATATTTATTGTTTTATTCCACCATATAATTTTATTCCACCTGAATTCCAGTAATTGCCATCCAGCAGATCAGCCATATCCCACCAGTTTTATAGTAATTGCCAGTAACATCTTTTGTGGATAGCTCACATCCATATTGAGAGCTTTTTAATTCCAAAAAATAATTCTTAAAAATGTGTAAATATATACATAATGTAAACTTCGCTATGGCTATGCTAGTTATGTATAGTATATATATATATATATATATATATATATATATATATATATATATATATATATATATATATATATATATATATATATATATATATATATATATATATATATATATATACATACACACACATACACACATTATAGAGGTTTGTGCCTTTAAAAAAACAAAAAAAACGTGTTAGTGGTCCCTGAGGACTGAAAGGTTGGTGACCCCTGCTCTAGGGTATAAATGACACAGCCTTGATAAATTTAAACAGTTTTATTTTCACTGTGCAAGTGCAGATAACAGCAATGTGTGTTTATAACAGTTTAACACACTTATAACTAATCAAAAGCCTAGCTCAGTTTGATCTCTTACTAACATACGCCTAGATTTAGAGTTTTGCGGCCAAAGGGGTGCGTTAGCTACGCGTGCTTTTTTCTGGCCGCACCTTTTAAATACCGCTGGTATTTAGAGTTCACAGAAGGGCTGCGTTAGGCTCCAAAAAAGGAGCGTATAGCATATTTACCGCAACTTCAACTCTCGATACCAGCGGTGCTTACGGACGCGGCCAGTTTCAAAAACGTGCTCGTGCACAATTCCTCCATAGGAAACAATGGGGCTGTTTGAGCTGAAAAAAACCTAACACCTGCAAAAAAGCAGCGTTCAGCTCCTAACGCGGCCCCATTGTTTCCTATGGGGAAACACTTCCTACGTCTGCACCCAACACCCTAACATGTACTCCGAGTCTAAACACCCCTAACCTTACACTTATTAACCCCTAATCTGCCGACCCCGCTATCGCTGACCCCTGCATATTATTATTAACCCCTAATCTGCCGACCGCACATCGCCGCCAGCTACGTTATCCCTATGTACCCCTAATCTGCTGCCCCTAACACCGCCGACCCCTATATTATATTTATTAACCCCTAATCTGCCCCCCACAACGTCGCCTCCACCTACCTACAATAATTAACCCCTAATCTGCCGACCGCATCTCACCGCTACTATAATAAAGTTATTAACCCCTAATCCGCCTCACTCCCGCCTCAATAACCCTATAAGAAATAGTATTAACCCCTAATCTGCCCTCCCTAACATCGCCGACACCTAACTTCAAGTATTAACCCCTAATCTGCCGACCGGAGCTCACCGCTACTCTAATAAATTTTTTAACCCCTAAAGCTAATTCTAACCCTAACCCTAACACCCCCCTAAGTTAAATATAATTTTATTCTAACGAAATAAATTAACTCTTATTAAATAAATTAATCCTATTTAAATCTAAATACTTACCTGTAAAATAAACCCTAATATAGCTACAATATAAATTATAATTATATTGTAGCTATTTTAGGATTAATATTTATTTTACAGGCAACTTTGTATTTATTTTAACCAGGTACAATAGCTATTAAATAGTTAATAACTATTTAAGTTACCTAGTTAAAATAATTACAAATTACCTGTAAAATAAATCCTAACCTAAGTTACAATTAAACCTAACACTACACTATCAATAAATAAATTAAATACAATACCTACAAATAACTACAATTAAATAAACTAACTAAAGTACAAAAAATAAAAAAGAACTAAGTTACAAAAAATAACAAAATATTTACAAACATTAGAAAAATATTACAACAATTTTAAAACTAATTACACCTACTCTAAGCACCCTAATAAAATAACAAAGACCCCCAAAATAAAAAAATGCCCTACCCTATTCTAAATTTAAAAAGTTCAAAGCTCTTTTACCTTACCAGCCCTGAAAAGGGCCATTTGCGGGGCATGCCCCAAATAATTCAGCTCTTTTGCCTGTAAAAAAAACATACAATACCCCCCCAACATTACAACCCACCACCCACATACCCCTAATCTAACCCAAACCCCCCTTAAATAAACCTAACACTAAGCCCCTGAAGATCTTCCTACCTTATCTTCACCATACCAGGTTCACCGATCCGTCCTCTGAAGTCTTCATCCAAGCCCAAGAGGGGGCTGGCGATCCATAATCCGGATGAAGTCTTCTATCAAGCGGCGGCTGAAGAGGTCCAGAAGAGGCTCCAAAGTCTTCATCCTATCCGGGAAGAAGAGTAGATCCGGACCGGCAACCATCTTGATCCAAGCGGGCAGAAGAGGACATCCGGACCGGCAAACATCTTCATCCAAGCTGCATCTTCTATGTTCTTCAATCCGATGACGACCGGCTGATCTTCAAGACCTCCAGCGCGGATCCATCCATCTTCACCGACGACTTCCCGACGAATGACGGTTCCTTTAAGGGACGTCATCCAAGATGGCGTCCCTCGAATTCCGATTGGCTGATAGGATTCTATCAGCCAATCGGAATTAAGGTAGGAAAAATCTGATTGGCTGATGGAATCAGCCAATCAGATTCAAGTTCAATCCGATTGAACTTGAATCTGATTGAACTTGAATCGGATTGAACGTGAATCTGATTGGCCGATTCCATCAGCCAATCAGATTTTTCCTACCTTAATTCCGATTGGCTGATAGAATCCTATCAGCCAATCGGAATTCGAGGGACGCCATCTTGGATGACGTCCCTTAAAGGAACCGTCATTCGTCGGGAAGTCGTCGGTGAAGATGGATGGATCCGCGCTGGAGGTCTTGAAGATCAGCCGGTCGTCATCGGATTGAAGAACATAGAAGATGCGGCTTGGATGAAGATGTTTGCCGGTCCGGATGTCCTCTTCTGCCCGCTTGGATCAAGATGGTTGCCGGTCCGGATCTACTCTTCTTCCCGGATAGGATGAAGACTTTGGAGCCTCTTCTGGACCTCTTCAGCCGCCGCTTGATAGAAGACTTCATCCGGATTATGGATCGCCAGCCCCCTCTTGGGCTTGGATGAAGACTTCAGAGGACGGATCGGTGAACCTGGTATGGTGGAGATAAGGTAGGAAGATCTTCAGGGGCTTAGTGTTAGGTTTATTTAAGGGGGGTTTGGGTTAGATTAGGGGTATGTGGGTGGTGGGTTGTAATATTGGGGGGGTATTGTATGTTTTTTTTACAGGCAAAAGAGCTGAATTATTTGGGGCATGCCCCGCAAATGGCCCTTTTCAGGGCTGGTAAGGTAAAAGAGCTTTGAACTTTTTAAATTTAGAATAGGGTAGGGCATTTTTTTATTTTGGGGGTCTTTGTTATTTTATTAGGGGGCTTAGAGTAGGTGTAATTAGTTTAAAATTGTTGTAATATTTTTCTAATGTTTGTAAATATTTTTTTATTTTTTGTAACTTAGTTCTTTTTTATTTTTTGTACTTTAGTTAGTTTATTTAATTGTAGTTATTTGTAGGTATTGTATTTAATTAATTTATTGATAGTGTAGTGTTAGGTTTAATTGTAACTTAGGTTAGGATTTATTTTACAGGTAATTTGTAATTATTTTAACTAGGTAACTATTAAATAGTTATTAACTATTTAATAGCTATTGTACCTGGTTAAAATAAATACAAAGTTGCCTGTAAAATAAATATTAATCCTAAAATAGCTACAATATAATTATAATTTATATTGTAGCTATATTAGGGTTTATTTTACAGGTAAGTATTTAGATTTAAATAGGATTAATTTATTTAATAAGAGTTAATTTATTTCGTTAGAATAAAATTATATTTAACTTAGGGGGTGTTAGGGTTAGAATTAGCTTTAGGGGTTAAAAAAATTTATTAGAGTAGCGGTGAGCTCCGGTCGGCAGATTAGGGGTTAATACTTGAAGTTAGGTGTCGGCGATGTTAGGGAGGGCAGATTAGGGGTTAATACTATTTCTTATAGGGTTATTGAGGTGGGAGTGAGGCGAATTAGGGGTTAATAACTTTATTATAGTAGCGGTGAGATGCGGTCGGCAGATTAGGGGTTAATTATTGTAGGTAGGTGGAGGCGACATTGTGGGGGGCAGATTAGGGGTTAATAAATATAATATAGGGGTCGGCGGTGTTAGGGGCAGCAGATTAGGGGTACATAGGGATAACGTAGCTGGCGGCGATGTGCGGTCGGCAGATTAGGGGTTAATAATAATAATAATATGCAGGGGTCAGCGATAGTGGGGGCGGCAGATTAGGGGTTAATAAATATAATATAGGGGTCGGCGGTGTTAGGGGCAGCAGATTAGGGGTTCATAGGGATAACGTAGATAGCGGCGGTATACAGTGCGGCAGATTAGGGGTTAAAAAATTTAATTGAGTGGCGGCGATGTGGGGGGGGCCTCGGTTTAGGGGTACATAGGTAGTTTATGGGTGTTAGTGTACTTTAGAGTACAGTAGTTAAGAGCTTTATAAACCAGCGTTAGCCCAGAAAGCTCTTAACTACTGACTTTTTTTTGCGGCTGGAGTCTTGTTGTTAGATTTCTAACGCTCACTTAAGCCAAGACTCTAAATACCGGCGTTAGAAAGATCCCATTGAAAAGATAGGATACGCAAATGGCGTAGGGGGATCTGCGGTATGGAAAAGTCGCGGCTTGAAAGTGAGCGTTAGACCCTTTCCTGACTGACTCCAAATACCAGAGGGCGGTAAAAACCAGCGTTAGGAGCCTCTAACGATGGTTTTCACGGCTACCACCCAACTCTAAATCTAGGCCATAGGTTTTCATCCCTTACTAAATCCAGGTAAACTAAACATGCTGTTTTTACCTATCTCACTTTATATCAGCTTTACTCAGTTCACCTGCAATGTGCTTCTCTCCAAGTCAGAAAAAATTCTGGAGGCTCTCTCTCTACCTAGCAGCTGGAGAATTAATTACACTCATTTGATTGAACACATGTGGGGAAAAATCCGATTCCTCACCTTCAGCTATGTGTAAACTGAGGAGTGAACACTGGCCTGGGAACCAAAAATACAGCAGCTTCATTCCTAACCACATTTTATGCAATACATTTCCCTGGGGTTTAGAAATCAAATACACATTTCAACATAGTAGGAGAAAAAGAAACCTGGTCACTCACAATTCCCTGTTCTGTCACATCCTCCCCCCCAGCTCAGACCTATTGGGGTGAGCGTCCTCAGACCATAAACAATTAATTTGAGAAAGACCATCTGCATTACCTTGTTCTATACCAGCCCTATGCTTTATATTATAAAGAAAAGGTTGAAGACTAAGGAACCCCCTTGTGACTCTGGCATTTTCTCCTTGTTTTGCCACATCCACGTTAATGGAGCATGGTCAGTAATTAGCTTAAACTTTCTCCCAAGCCCTCTACTACAGGGTACCTCTGTTCATGGGAATTAATTTTTCTACTCAAAATACATGACTGGGTACTTTTCTCCCCCATGCACTTGAGAAAGTACTGCTCCCAAGCCTATGTCAGATGCATCTGTCTGTACTACAAATACTTTAGAGAAATCTGGAGCCATCAATACTGGATCAGCGCACAATGTTTCTCCTGAAACACAAAATTAATGCTCTGCTTCAGGGTTCCAATTCACCATTACAGAACTTTTAGCTTTAGTGAGTTCTATCAAAGGGTTAGCAATATTAGCAAAATTAGGGATGAACCTGCGATAATACCCTATTCCCAGAAATGCCCTTACTTGGTTCTTAGTCACAGGACGTGGCCAACCTGAAATAGCCTCAACTTTACCATGTTGTGGTTTAAGGAGCACCCGACCTATTGTGTAACCCAAGTATTTTGCCTCTTCTAATCCTAGAGTACATTTTTCATGGTTGGCAGTTAGCCCTGCAGCCTGTAGTGCATCCACAACAACCTGAACACGGGGAAGATGTGTTTCCCAGTCCACACTGAATTACCACATCATCCAGATAGGCCTCATAGAACATATGCAGCTGCCTAAGTATTTTATCCATCATACGTTGAAAGGTGGCTGGGGCACCATGCAAACCAAATGGCAACACTTTATATTGAAATAGGCCCTCATGTGTAGAAAAGGCTGTTTTCTCTTTTGCTGTGCCTGTCAGGGGGACCTGTCAATAACTTTTAGTCTGATCTAAAGTGCTTAGATACCTAGAGCAACCCAATCTCTCTATTAGCTCCTCCACTCGAGGCATAGGATAAGCATCAAATTTAGAAATGTAATTCAACTTGTGAAAATCATTACAAAACCTTATTTCACCATTTGAATTAGGCACCAAAACAATTGTGTTGCTCCATTCACTCTGAAACCTCTATTACTCCTAACTCAAGCATCTTTTTGACCTCCACACTAACTGCCTCTCTCCTGGCCTCAGGTATTTGGTATGGCTTCAAATTCATTATTTTCCCATGTTCTGTAATTATATTGTGTATGATTACATGTGTTCTTCCTGGTATTGGAGAGAAAAGCTCTGTTTTTAGACATAAATTCTTTGACTTTCTGCTTCTGATGGTGAGCTAGTGTCTCTGCTATATATACACCTCAGGGTTTTTCTCAACTGTAGCATAAGTAAATGTATCTTTTATTATCATTAAGATTCTCTGTCTACCCACGGTTTAAGTACATTTATATGATAGATCTATTCTGGCTTCCTTCTACCAGGCTGACTCACTTTATTTTTTTTTATTAAATGTCTCAGCAAAGGGACACTTTATTTGATTTTTCAACTTTACATACACAAACAAACTGCGATAAATGCATCAACATAATCATCAAAGCAAAAATAAAATGAAGAAGAAAAGAAAAAAAAAACCATCATCAAAAATACAGAAATCAATCAGAGCATTGTATCTTATGTGGAGGCATAGCTCGCCAAACTTGAGGGAAATCAGATACTAGATTCATCACATGATATATATGGTTAGTTGTTTCCCCCTTTAACTCTGTCCTCAATTAACTACTTCTCTCTCCTCTTCACCCCCTTCTATCCTTTTTATATATACTCAGAAATCACATGTCCCCAACAACGAAATATTCCTTATCATATTTATCAGTGGGGGCAAGAAAAAAAATAAAATATATATATATATATATATATATATATATATATATATATATATCTCAACCACTTGCTCCCCCGGCTCACCAGGATCCCAGTCAACTGTGTCTCAGTACCTATTATGACTCCAGCCAATCAGTGACTGGAAATGTATTGAATTCTTCAATGGTAACAAAAATTATGATTAGTTGAACCGTGGCCATACCAAAATTACTTTTAACCATTGTTTAAAATAATCTCTAAAGTGCTTTTCCACCAGCAACTTATTATCATGTAATTCTACATTCATTCGCAATTTTATAGCATTGACAAACTCCGCTATGCCCGGAATATTGTGGGAGGCCCATTGCCTGAGTATTAGATTGCGCAGCTAGAATGGACGTATTTATCAGCAATTGGTCTCCCTTCTGTGTGGGATTATACATCAAAAAGAAAACGATATAGGGTCCGAATACCAAATCATTTTTAAGTATTCTGTTCAACCAAAAAATGATCTTAAACCAAAACTGTCTGATCTTAGGACATGCCCACATATAGTTGACGTTATTGACCTGTTCAATAATCTCATATGGCCCATCTCAACTTGCCAGGAATTTACTTTCAACTGCAGGGACCAGAACTAGAACTCTTTTTCTAGGTTGGAAACCCCTTAGCATTGCATTCTTATTATAACTGTCTTCCTGAGCTCTCTGTGCTTTCTGCATATTTTCCCTTACTATTGGCATTATAGCTTCTATCTTTTCTTGCATTTGTGCTACATGCTCTATAACACTACAGTGAGGTGTATTTTCCTGCTCCCATGTTTCTTTCGCAATATCAAGTATACCCCTGAGATGCCTACTATATAACAAAAAGGTGAAAACCCTGTGGAAGCTTGGGGCACTTTCCTAATGGAAAACATAAGGTACGGTAGCAAACAATCCCAGTTCTTTCCATCTTTTGTCTACCACTTTACATAACATGCTTTTAAAAGTTTTATTAAACCTCTCAACTAGCCCATCAGTTTGGGGGTGATCTATAGATGTTTTTAGTTCTATGTCTTCTCTAGAAGCATTACTCTGAGGGGGTTCTGCCTCATTGCCCAGCCACACCAGAGGTGCCTCCTGCATAGTGTCTGGTTCCCATTCCCTCCACCTCCTGTACCTTCGCAGGATAAACTCCATGACCTACTGAAGGTTTCTCCCACACTTGACAAAAGTGAGGAAAGTTTCTCCCCAATACCATATCATAGGGCAACACAGGCACTAATATTACACATGGTACTACTGTCACTTCCCATACCTTAGGACGTACCTATCAAATCCAAGAGAGATTAGATTGCAGCTCAAACTATGTTATATACCTCCTCACGGATGCCCAGTGAAGAAGACTGGAGAGCCGAGAGGGTGCGTGCCGGTGACGTCATCTGACCAGGCTATCAGGAAGTGGGGACATGCTGATGTCATCGTCGAGCGCCTTGAGGAGCCGGATGTGGTCAAGGATGCAATTTGGATGTTGACCGCAGGTAAGTGGAGGTTTTTTTTGGAGTGCACGGCTAGCAGGGGAGCTTGGATGGCAGATCGGCAGGTACTTGACTAGTGGTGGTATGGCACGTCACGGAGCTGATAGTGTGGGATCAGAGGTACTTGCTCTGTAGGGGGTATGGGGACCACAGGGTGTCAGTTGCCTGCAGGGTCTCTGGGGGACCTAAGCTGGGGGCAGTATGGATTGTAAGGTACGGCTCAGAAGGGGTGATCATTTTGCAGGCCTTGGAGCACATAGCAGGAAATGGAGTGGGGTCAGGCTGTCATATGTGTATTTAGGGATGTGATTGAAGATCAGACTGGATGCATGGGGGTTGGTGTTTTTGCTTGTGGAGTGGGGTGGTCTGGGCCCTGTGGAGGCCTACTCATGGCCAAGCTGAGGGCTGCTAGGGAGTGTACACTGGTGGGAACGAATTAAAGAGGGGATGTATAGTGTCCTGCAGGTGCTTCAAGTGGCAAGGTGGGGTGGAGGGATAGTTTAGGGCTGGCGTGGCCTTGGTTGGAAGCGACACTGCTTTTGGTTGAGGAAAGGGAGAGGGGTGCTAAAGACATGATTGCATGGATGTGGGAGGGGACTTAGGGGGAGAGTGGAAGAGGGGGTTGCCTGAGGCTGTGACTGGGGTGATTGATTTGGTCTGTTGGAGTAGGCTGTTTTGGTTGATATGGGGAGTAGAAGTGGCTGTGTGAGTGGTTGATCGGGGGGGGGGGGGGGAAGAGGTAAGGTGTGGGGTAGTGGATGGCGGGGAAGGTACAGGGCATCTCCTAAGGACGGGGTATAGGTTGGAGATGTTAGAGGGCGTGGGTCATTCTAGGAGTTGGGAATCTCATTTTCTGCCCATCTTTTTCATGCAAATGCACAGGTGTAGCAGGCTGGCAGGTCCTGCCTGGAGACATTGCGGCTGAACCAGACCTGCAGAATGACACGCTGGTTTTGGACGCCAGCTGCGAGTTCGGGGTTTATGATGCCATTCGTGGAACAGGGTATCACACGGGTCTCGGGTAACCTCAAAATCGGCAAGGGATTATCTGGAGGTGGTGTGAGGCAAGTTAGCTAAATAAGTGGAGTTAGGCCGGATGGCAGGGCCTTTTGTGTACCCTCCCTTCCAAAATCTGTGGGTTTCCCCATTGGGGGTTATTCCCAAACAGGCACCCGGGCAGTTTCGTATGATCCTCCACCTGTCGTATCCAAAGGGGTCGTCAGTCAATAAAGGCATTGATCCTTCATTGGCCATGGTGAAATATGCTTCCTTTGACAGGGCCGTGGATTTGTTACGGGTCACCGGCCGAGGTGCCTTGATGGGAAAGGTAGACATTGAGGCTGCTTTCCGCTTGCTGCCGGTACATCCTAAGTGTCACCACTTGCTGGGGTGTCATTTTGATGGAGCATTTTTTGTTGATTTGTGTTTGCCAATGGGGTGCTCAATGATGTCGCGAATAGTTCGCCGGCGAATAGTTCCCGGTGAACATAGCATGTTCGCATTCGCTGCTGCGGGCGAACATATGCAATGTTCGATCCGCCACCTATTCGTCATCATTGAGTAAACTTTGACCCTGTATCTCACAGTCTGCAGACACATTCCAGCCAATCAGCAGCAGACCCTCCCTCCCAGACCCTCCCAGCTCCTGAACAGCAGCCATTTTAGATTCATTCGGAAGCTGCATTGTTAGTGAGAGGAGGGACAGTGTAGCTGCTGGTGATTTAATAGGGAAATTGATAGCTAGGCTAGTGTATTCAGTGTCCACTACAGTCCTGAAGGACTCATCTGATCTCTGCTGTAAGCACAGCACCCCAAAAAAGCCCTTTTTAGGGCTAGAAAATAATTTTTTTTATTTTTTTTTTCCTGTGTAATCTAATTGCAGTTGCCTGCCTGCCAAGCCACTTGCCCAGTGCCACCACTCATATCTGGTGTAACAGTAGTGTAAATTTAAAAAAAAAAAACTTTTTGGACTGTGAAACATCAGTCTGCTAGTGTAATCTAATTGCAGTTGCCTGCCTGCCAGCGTGTGTGCCAGGTTCACAGCGTATACTGTGCCCACTTGCCCAGTGCCCCCACTCATATCTGGTGTAACAGTAGTGTAAATTAAAAAAAAAAAAAAAACTTTTTGGACTGTGAAACATCAGTCTGCTTTTTTGTGTCAGGCTCACAGCGTATACTGTGCCCACTTGCCCAGTGCCACCACTCATATCTTGTTTAATAGTAGTGTAAGTGTACATTTAAAAAAAAAAATGACAGGCAGAGGCAGGCCACCCCGCAGGTGCCGTCGTGGTGCTGTGATTCCCTTTGGCACTAGAATAATGCCCAGTGTTCAGAGGCCACATCCCATGAACTCAAAAAGTTCTGAGGAGGACATAGTTGACTTTATAACACAGGACACCCAATCTTCTATAGCTTTCGCTCCGAACCTTGACGCACCATCCTCATCCAGCTTATCTTCGGGCACCTCTCAAGTTACCACTCGCACGCCTGCCGCCACCACCAACACTAGCACCACAGCCGCTTCACTTGATCTGTCAGAGGAGTTATTGACGCATCAGTTGGAAGAAATGAGTGATGCGCAACCATCATTGACAGAGGATGTAGATAACAGTGATATGTCTCAGTCAGGCAGCATTACAGACATGGACATACGGGATGATGATGATGAATGATGAATGATGAATGATGATGATGTACCTGCTGCTGCTTCCTTTGTTGATTTGTCAGATACAAGTGAAGCGGTTGATGATGACGATGCGTCCGTGGATGTCACGTGGGTGCCCGCTAGAAGAGAAGTAGAACAGGGGGAAAGTTCAGATGGGGAGACAGAGAGGAGGAGACGAGTTGGAAGCAGGGGGAAGTCGTCACAAGGAGCTAGTGGCACAGTCAGACAGCATGCATCGGCACCCGGGGTCAGCCAGACAGCACGCCAATCAACGCATGATGTTGCCACCACCAGAATGCCATCATTGCAGAGCTCAGCAGTGTGGCATTTTTTGTGTGTGTCTGCCTCTTACAACAGCGATGCCATTTGCAACCTGTGCCAAAAGAAACTGAGTCATGGGAAGTCCAACACCCACCTAGGTACAACTGCTTTGCGAAGGCACATGATCGCACATCACAAATGCCTATGGGATCAACACATGAGTAGAAGCAGCACACAAACTCAAAGCCGCCATCCTCCTCCTGGTCCAGCATCTTCAGCCACGTAAACCACTGCTGTCCTCCTTGCCCCCTTTCAACCATCCGCCACTCCGTCTCTCTTCCGGAGCAGTTCCTGCTCATCTGCCCACAGTCAGGTGTCTGTCAAGGACATGTTTGAGCATAAGAAGCAAATGTCACCAAGTCACCCCCTTGCCCGGCGTCTGACAGCTGGCTTGTCTGAACTGTTAGCCCGCCAGCTTTTACCATACAAGCTGGTGAAGTCTGAGGCGTTCAAAAAATTTGTAGCTATTGGGACACCGCAGTGGAAGGTACCCGGCCGAAATTTCTTTGCACAAAAGGCAATCCCTAACCTGTATTCGATTGTGCGAAAGGAAGTAATGGCATGTCTGGCACACAGTGTTGGGGCAAGGGTCCATCTGACCACTGATAGCTGGTCTGCAAAGCATGGTCAGGGCAGGTATATCACCCTACACTGCGCATTGGGTAAACCTGCTGACGGCTGCCAAGCATGGAATGCGTGGCTCTGCAGAGGAGGAGTTGGTGACACCGCCACGACTTGCAGGCAGGCCTGCTGCCACCTCCTCTACTCCTCCTACTCCATCCTCTTCCATAACCTCCTCGGCTGAGTCCTCTTCTGCTGCTGCGTCTTGCTCCACATCAACGGCACCCCCCCAGCTCCACAGGTACTATTCCACATCCTGGATACGGCAGTGTCACGCCGTATTGGGGTTGACTTGCCTGAAAGCAGAGAGTCACACCGGACCAGCACTCCTGTCTGCCCAGGTGGATCAGTGGCTGACTCTGCACCAACTGGAGATCAGCAAAGTGGTTTCTGACAACGGAAGTAATTTGGTGGCAGCATTGAAACTGGGCAAGTTGACACATCTGCCGTGCATGGCACATGTGTGTAATCTGATCGTACAACGCTTTGTGCATAAGTACCCAGGCTTACAGGACGTCCTGAAGCAGGCCAGGAAGGTGTGTGGCCATTTGAGGCGTTCCTACACGGCCATGGCGCACTTTTCCGATATCCAGCGGCAAAACATGCCAGTGAGGCGCTTGATTTGCGAGTGCCCGACACGTTGGAATTCAACACTCCTAATGTTCAACCACCTGCTCCAACAAGAAAAAGCCGTTAATGAGTATTTGTATGACCGGGGTGCTAGGACAGCCTCTGCGGAGCTGGGAATTTTTTTGCCACGTTACTGGGAGCTCATGCGTAATGCCTATAGGCTCATGCGTCCTTTTGAGGAGGTGACAAACCTAGTCAGTCGCACCGAAGGCACCATCAGCAACATCATACCATTTGTTTTCTTCCTGGAGCGTGCCCTGCGAAGAGTGCTGGATCAGGCCGTAGATGAGCGTGAAGAGGAAGAGTTGTGGTCACCATCACCACCAGAAACAGCCTTATCAGCATCGCTTGCTGGACCAGCGGCAACGCTGGAAGAGGATTGTGAGGAAGAGGAGTCAGAGGAGGAAGACCAACCACAACAGGCATCCCAGGGTGCTTGTTGTCACCTATCTGGTACCCGTGGTGTTGTACGTGGCTGGGGGGGGAAGAAGGTACCTTCAGTGAGATCACTGAGGATGAGGAATGGGACATGAGTAGCTCGGCATCCAACCTTGTGCAAATGGGGTCTTTCATGCTGTCGTGCCTGTTGAGGGACCCTCGTATAAAAAAGCTGAAGGAGAACGACCTGTACTGGGTGTCCACGCTACTAGACCCCCGGTATAAGCATAAAGTGCCTGAAATGTTACCGAATTACCACAATTCGGAAAGGATGCAGCAGTTCCAAAATAAATTAAAAAGTATGCTTTACACAGCGTATAAGGGTGATGTCACAGCACAACGGGAATCTAACAGGGGAAGTGGTGAAAGTAATCTTCCAACTCTCACCACCACGCCGGCAAGGACAGGACGCTTTACAGACGTGTTGATGGAGGACATGCAGAGCTTTTTAACTGCTATGCATCGCCACAGCCCTTCGGGGTCCACCCTCAGAGAACGACTCGACCGACAGGTAGCAGACTACCTCGCCTTAACTGCAGATCTCGACACTCTGAGGAGCGATGAACCCCTTGACTACTGGGTGTGCAGGCTTGACCTGTGGCCTGAGCTATCCCAATTTGCAATAGAACTTCTGGCCTGCCCCGCTTCAAGTGTCCTGTCAGAAAGGACCTTCAGTGCAGCAGGAGGTATTGTCACTGAGAAGAGAAGTCGCCTAGGTCAAAAAAGTCTTGATTATCTCACCTTTATTAAGATGAATGAGGGATGGATCCCGAAGGGACTGACATTGGGCGATACATTCGAGTAAAAGAGGCTTGATGAGATGAGCTGCCTTGGGCTAAAAATGGTCCACACGCTGCTGTATTTTATCTTCGAATGCCGGATGACTTGCGTGACTTATCCGCCACCAACTAGGGTTCAAGCCGCAATGTTTTAGGGCACTTTCTGCCTGGGAAACAAACATCAATTTTTCTGGCCGCTGCTACAGCAGCGGCTGCAACAATACCTAATTTTTCAGGCATGTGTACATGCCAATTTTTTCTGGCCTCTGGTGCTGCACTGTGGCTTCAAAAACCAAACCAAAAAAAAGGCACGTAACAGGGATTAAACTGATAGGAATAGTACTACTTAACACACCACTCCTATCTGGTGGCACATTAGATTGCACGCGCAGTGCCCCAAATTTGAAGTAGGAGGACCGACCAAGCATCTTTTTCCATCTCCCGGTTCCTAAAATCCATGCCATATACACGTCCCCTGGCGCCGCAACTGCCTCTGGGAACCTTACCATGGGTCACAGACGGCACGTCTTGTAATTCTCGCTCTGGGAAATTATCTATCAAATCGATCTATCTTATCTATCAAATGTATATTGCATCTATTGATCTATCTATCTAATCTATGTATCTATCTATCTATCTATCTCGTGGCCGGACTGTTTTGTGACAGCCACTTGTGTTTCGGCCAAATGTCCGCCGGCCAAATGTCCGTCTGCCAAATGTCCGTCGGCTAAAAGTCCGGCCACGGTTGCACGCGCAGTGCCCCAGGACCGACCAAGCATCTTTTTCCATCTCCCGGTTCCTAAAATCCATGCCATATACACGCCTCTGGGAACCTTACCATGGGTCCCAGACCGCACGTCTTGTAATTCTCTGTCTGGGAAATTATATATCTATCAAATCTATCTATTTATCTATCAAATCTATCAAATCTATCTATCTCGTGGCCGGACTGTTATCTGACAGCCACTTGTGTTTCGGCCAAATGTCCGTCGGCTAAAAGTCCGGCCACAATTGCACGCGCAGTGCCCCAAATTTGAAGTAGGAGGACCGACCAAGCATCTTTTTCCATCTCCCGGTTCCTAAAATCCATGCCATATACACGTCCCCTGATAGGGGACGGAACAGGGATTAAACTGATAAGAATAGTACTACTTAACACACCTTATAATAACGCAGAGAAAGGAGTCTGAGGAGGAAGGTGGCTTTGAGGAGGTGGAAGACCAAACACAGCAGGCGTCCCAGGGGGCTTGTTGTCACCTTTCGGGGACCCTTGGTGTTGTACGTGGCTGGGTGGAGGAAGAGACCTTCAATGACATCAGTGAGGACAAGGAACGGGACATGGCTAGCTTGGTATCCAACCTTGTGCAAATGGGGAGTTTGCAGTTGTGCAAATGGACTGTTTGCGGTGCGTTAAATAGGGAGTTTGGTCTGTCACTGTGAAGCGGGCGTAACCCTTACACTACCTGATCGATGCAACATCATATCTGATGTTTTAAAGCACGTTATTCCAAACAATTTACGAATGTTAGGTGATTTATGCCCTTTTTGGATTAAAACCAGACTCTGCATCAACTATGTAATTTTACGTGGGAGTTTTGCCATGGATCCCCCTCCAGCATGCCACAGTCCAGGTGTTAGTACCCTTGAAACAACTTTTCTATCACTATTGTGGCCAGAAACTGTGGGTTTTAAAATTCGCCTGCCTACTGAAGTCAATGGCGGTTCGCCCGTTCACGAACAGTTGCGGATGCTCGCGTTTGCGGTACGCGAACGGAAAATTTTAAGTTTGCGACATCACTAGTGCTCAATATCCTGTTCTTATTTCGAGATGCTCAGCTGCTTTATCGATTGGGTGGTTCGGGTACGGTCTGGGTTTTCAACACTGGTGCGCTACCTCATTAACTTTTTGTTTGTGGGCCTGGAGGTATGTGGGCTTCTGATGGAAACTTTTGATCTGGTTGCCAGGGATTTTGGGATCCCGGTGGCCATTGGCAAAACGGAAGGTCAGGTTACCATCCTGAGTTTCCTTGGTATTTAAATTGATACAGTGACAATGGAATGTCCCTTGCCAGAGGATAAGCTTGTGGACCTGAAGCTGTGCATAACTAAGGCCTTGGTGGCAGTTAAATTACAGCTGAGGGACCTTCAGTCACTGTTGGGAAAATTTAACTTTGCGTGACGGATCATTCCGATTGTAAGGGTTTTCTGTAGAAGACTGTCATTGGCAATGGCGGGGGTTCAGGCAGCCCACCACAGGATCCGGCTCTCTAGGGAGCATAAGGATGATTTGAGGGTGTGCCTGGAGTTCCTTCGGGACTTCAATGGTCGGGCTCTAATGCAAAGGGGGAAGGTGTTGAATGTGGATATTGATTTGTTCACAGATGCGTCTGGGGCACATGGCTTCAGGGCCTATTTTGGGGGAAATGGTGAGTTGGAGCGTGGCCACGGGAGTGGGCAGATGTGGGCCTTACGGGAAACTTGGTATTCCTGGAGCTTTTTCCACTAGTGGTGGTGTTAAAGGTATGGACTGGGTGGTTGAAGGATAAGAAACGTATATTTCATTCCGACAATATGGGGGTGGTGTGTGAGGTGAACCAGTTGTCATCCAATTCCTTGCCAGTGATTAGATTGTTGAGGATATTTGTCTTGGAGTGCTTGAGGAATAATGTATTGTTTAAGGCTGTCCATGTACCTGGAAAATTGAATAATGTGGCTGACGCTCTTTTCCCGTTTC
Source organism: Bombina bombina (assembly GCF_027579735.1). Classification (NCBI taxonomy): domain Eukaryota; kingdom Metazoa; phylum Chordata; class Amphibia; order Anura; family Bombinatoridae; genus Bombina; species Bombina bombina. The sequence goes on along the minus strand of NC_069504.1, from coordinate 849,797,916 downwards.
CAGTGGGAGCGGTTTTGTTCGGTTGCCCCGGGAGCGGAAGCTTCAAGGACTGCTTGTCCGGAGGGATTGTGGGATCTGGAGCTGATAGAAATGGTGAAGGAGGCTTTAGCCCTGGCTACTTGGAAGGCATACGTAGGAGTGTGGAAAATGTGGTTTGAGAGATGCCTGTCCTGGGAGAAAGGGGTTTCTCAGTCTAATCGTTTGAAAGTTTTGTTGGTTTGGGTGATGGAATGGAGGCAGTTGGGGATATCTGAATCCATGGTGGCTTGGAGGATGGCGACCTTGGCCTTCCTGTTTCAGCTACTGGGATGGGATGACATTTCGAAGGCTTTTATAATTAGGATGGCATTGAGGGGCTTGAGTAAAGGTGTGGTGTCCAAGGACGGCAGGAGGCCAGTGACTTTTGCCTTGTTGCAGAAAATGCTGAGGGTCTTGAGGGATAAATGTTTCACAGAGTTTGAGTTTTTGTTGTTTCGAGCAGCTTTTTCATTAGCTTTCCGAATATCGGAATTGGTGGGGAAGAACAGGAGGGACCAAGGGGGTTTGCAGTGGTCTGAGGTACAAGTGGATAGGGAATCCTTATCCTTATGGTCGAGACGGTACAAAACGACCAAGGGGGTAAGGGGAAGTTAATCATGTTGCTTCCTATTTGAGGGGGGTTTGGAACTGTTGCCCCTTTGGGGCAGTATCTGCCTTTTTGAGAGTTCAGCATCTTGGTGGGCAGCTGCTGTTGATTCATGAGGATGGATCCTCACTTTCTTGTTTTCAATTATTAGCGGGCTTTCGGGGTATTCTAAAGCAGTTTTGTTTGGGGGCAGGTGAATTTGGAACTCATTTGTTCAGAATTGGGGCAGATAGCTTGGGTCTGGGGGAGGAAGTAGTAAAATGGGTTGGGAGATGGAAGTCGAATGCTTGCAAGTTGTATGTGTGACCTTTGTTGTGTGTTTAGTGGTTCATTGAGTTTTCTTTTACAGGTCGTTTACATTGTTGGGGTATCGGCCACTCCTACATCTATTGGGCTGCTGTTAAGAACGATGGGGTTCAGTTGGGGTTTTCCAAAGATGAGGTATTGTTTAGGTGGTTTGGGGTCCATGGTATGAAATGGGATCAGGTTTTGGGGAGTGTGGTGGCTTACGCTAGGCTTTTTAGGCCCCCCAAAATCTTGGTAATTCATGCTGGAGGTAAAGACTTGGGGGGATTGCCTCAGAAAGATTTGATTGAGAGGATTCATTGGGACTTGTAGAGGCTAGTGAGTTTGTTCCCAGGGCTGGTGGTGGTATGGTCAGAAATAGAACCTAGGGTGGTCTGAAGGTTTGCGTGGGATGTGGACCAGCTGGAAGGGTCAAGGAAAAAAGTGATCAGGATGTTGAGTATTTTTGTTGGGAATTTGGGGGGCCTTAGTATTAGGCATGTTGAGTTTGAAGGGGAGTCGGGGATTTACTTAAATCAGGTGGGCTTGCAGCTCTTTAACTTTAACTTGAAGGAAGGGGTAATAAAGGCTTTTTCTTTGTGTGGTGGAGCTTGACGGTAGTGTCGAGCTTTGGTGGGGTGCTTGCCTGTGGTTTTAGTCAAGTGGCTGGTTTTTCTTGGGTAACTCCTGTTTTATTTAACAGGGGAGATATATGTTCAAAGATAGGCGTGCACTTAGGGGTATAGTGCACGTTGGGCTCTGGGGGGCAAGCACTGTGGGGTTTTATGTTCTCACAATGTTATGTTTTAGTTATTTATTGGTTGATATTTATATATTTTGGTTTGTTTTAATTTTGGTTATGACATAGGGCCAAGTATAAGGGTCAATAGATGGAGTGAACATTATAGAAACATTATAAAAAAATTGTAGGAAACATAGTGTCTCTAGACATCACGCACTATGCCACCACAGTTCTGAATTCTGTTCTGTGAATTTCGCATAACCCCATTGGAGAAAATTCCCTTTAAACAGGGTTCCAATAGGTTTACTAGACTCCACCAAAGAGAAACTTATTAGATATATAAATTTGGCAGTCTATTTCAAGGGGGGGTTAAATGAAAATATTGATATGGCAGCCTTCTTTTATCAGAGATATTAGAATATATTTATATTCACCATAGACTCGTGTAAGCAGCTTTATATGTAGGTGTATGTACATACATTATATATATATATATATATTTTATTATTTTATTTGAATTGTGACCCTAAGGGTCCATCTTGTCACCTTTATTTTATACTCCCCATAATATAGGTTAAGTATTCATCTCACTGGTCACGTAATATTGAGACATTACAACATTTCATGAGGTCCATTACAACACACATCACATGTAGCATTGTTAGTTTCTCTTTTTATTTTGCAGATATCCTCATAATATTAGTTTAGATTACTCACATGGTATCCCTCTTATATAACTCACAAGACACATTATATAGAGTCACATTAGCTATTCTCTGGTATACAGTATATACTCATCAGTTGAGATTATCCACACAAATTTTGGTCTATTTTGATATTTAGCCATATTCACCTTCTTAGAATACATAGAAATTAAATACTTAGGTTTTAGAAGGCTATCACATATCAACACATTAGTTTCATCCCACATATATTATTCACAGTCTCAACCATTCACTGATTAACACAACTATCACTATTGTCCATTTCACATTCTCTTACATACAGATTATAATAACCTCTCTTCTAGTTGAGCAAAGTATAGGTTTCTTGCATAATAGTATCACATTAAGAGTTTGTTACACTCCATAGGCGCATATAACACTCACATAAGCATACTGATTACAGTGGTCTTTGACACAAAACACATAGCGCATCATTATAATAATTATAGCCAAAACAGTCTATATATTTGATATACATATCGACGTCCCATATGCTTATCCAAAACGGTAATGGCAATTTTTAGTGGCCCAATAAAACGGTCCCAAATTATAGACGAGCCACTATTGGCTGTATAGAATAATCACATGTAGGGTATGTTTTGGATGATCTCATCTATCACGTGAAAGGGAGGTCGGCGTCCATTAACACCACACATTATGTTTCAACAATTGGTTAAACGAGCACAATGAGTAACCACTAAAAATTGCTGTTTTAGTGACAGCGGATACATGAATAAGGTAAGCGATTTAAATACTAAAAGGTGGGTAACATGATCGACCCATCAGGGAATGTGCAAGCTTTGCACTTGAGACCAAATAATGTTCTTCATACGGATTAATGGGGTATGTGGCAAAGTTCGGGAATGCCATGAGTTGCCAAATGTATCAATGATACTATAGACCAAATAATTGTATGTATTGATTCTAACTTTTCTGTCACTATAGTAACACAATTTGAATTGTTAGTCAATTACTCCTAATTAGGTGTGTGTGTGTGTGTGTATATGTATATTAGAAGATGGGATTGAAGGGTTTGTATTTAAAAGTCAGTGCTTCCAGGTAAGGGACAGATGCAAGTTTAGCTGAGAAACACATTGCAACTGTCCCATTGTTTTTATAATCTTTGGATTGTTGTTACACCCAGAGTTTTTATTGTTCATAATTTATATATACATACGTGTATATATATATATATATACATACACACACACACACATACATACATAAATACACTTCACATTGGAAGCCTGAGCCTTTTTTCCTGCAAAGAGGAGCACCATCCTGAACCCAAGGGTCAGTGAGCTGAGACATTCCAAGCAAGGGTAGAGGTTGATCTTACAGCCCTTATGAATAAAAACCAAGTTAAATAAAATCGTAACAAAATTTAACAAGAGAACAGAGGGAAGCAATGAAATCTTTGGAAGCCAATACTACTTTGGTTATTCGCCCTGCTGATAAGGGTGGCACAGTTGTGATGAACAGGGAGGATTATATAACTGAAGCCTTGCGTCAACTTAATAACCCCACTGAGTATATGAGGCTGGAAGGGAATCACACAATGAGATTCAGGAAAGAGCTGAGGGATATCTTGGATGATGGTGTGGGACATGGGTTTCTGGATGACCAAACAGTAGCCTATATGGATGTAGAATTTACACTTGGAAACGAAAGCAATGAGTGGACCCTGCGCTAATATCAACAACCTCTATGCTCCACTCAAGAGGTCTCCTAGTAAACCCAAAAGGTAAATCATTTTATATAGTGGAGAGGCGAGCGCCACAAAAGGCTGAGGTGACAGAATTAATAAAATATATATCTAATATATAAGGTAAAGGAATATTTTAATACAAATCAAAAGAGTAAACAATAAATCATGGATCCATGTAACAAAAATGTGTATGTATAGATAAAAGCACAAATAAAAAACACAATTGGTACAGTTGTCTAAAGATAATAAGATATAAGATAATCTCAGTCCTGTTGGGGAACGCAGGAATAGCGTTCAAAAAGGAAGAGTCCAAATGACAGTCCAAAAAATATATATATCCTGTTTATCCTTGGAGTGTAAAACAGAAGGTGAGTCTGTGTATAAAATACTGTGTAGATGTAGATTCCTTATTCCATAGTGATCTGTAAGTGGTTTTATCAACGACCTGTGAAAAAAATAAACGAACAATACTGCAAAAAAGGTGAGTCTTGATAAAGGCCTATTCAGAGGCTGAAACGCGTCGACGTAACCAATGTAAGTTTATTTCCTCTATCTGCTATTTTTTGTATACTTTTTTGCAGTATTGTTCGTTTATTTTTTTCACAGGTCGTTGATAAAACCACTTACGGATCACTATGGAATAAGGAATCTACACCTATACATATTTATTTTCTTGCAGGAGCACCTTCACCATTTTTTGTTTTCTCACCATTGTTTACACACCTCAAGCTTTTTGGATTTTTTGGATACTTTTTGGACATATATTTTCTGGATAATTTTTATTGAGGTCTTACACTTGATATTTCAACAATATTTTTTGAGTCACTTTTTACACAGTTTTTTTTATACACAGACTCACCTTCTGTTTTACACTCCAAGGATAAACAGGATATATATATTTTTTGGACTGTCATTTTGAACTCCTCCTTTTTGAACGCTACTGCGTTCCACCACAAGACTGAGATTATCTCATATCTTATTATCTTTAGACAACTGTACCAATTGTGTTTTTATCCGTGCTTTTATCTATACATACACATTTTTTGTTACATGAATCCATGATTTATTGTTTACTCTTTTGATTTGTATTAAAATATTCCTTTACCTTATATATTTTTTAGATATATATTTTATTAATTCTGTCACCTCAGCCTTTTGTGGCGCTCGCCTCTCCACTATATATATGGATGTAGAATTTCCCAGAATCCCATGGTTCCGCCATCTTCCTAAGGTACATAAAATCCTAACCAGGGTACAGGGTCGCCCTATAGTAAGTGGCATAGATTCACTTTTAGAACATACCTCCGAATGGTTAGACTCAATCCTGCAGCCTCTTGTAGTTACCCTAGCTTCACACATTAAGGATACTAATCATGTCATAAACCTGATTAGTGATGTAGTATGGAGTAGGGACCACACTTGGCTCATGAACGACGCTGTCTCCCTTTACTCATCCATCTCCTATGATAAGGGTATTCAGGCCATTGCATTTTTTCTTCGGCACTTCACTCAATACACGCAGGTTTTTCAGGAGTTTGTCTTAAAGGGACAGTCTACACCAGAATTTTTATTGTTTTAAAAGATAGACAATCCCTTTATTACCCATTCCCTAGTTTTGCATAACCAACGCAGTTATATTAATATACTTTTAACCTCTGTGATTATCTTGTATCTAAGCCTTTGCAAACTGCCCCTTTATTTCAGTTCTTTTGACAGACTTGCAGTTTAGCCAATCAGTGCCTGCTCCCAGATAACTTCACGTGCACAAGCACAGTGTTATCTATATGAAATACGTGAACTAACACCCTCTAGTGGTGAAAAACGGTTAAAATGCATTCTGAAAAGAGATGGCCTTCAAGGTCTAAGAAATTAGCATATGAACCTCCTAGGTTAAGCTTTCAACTAAGAATACCAAGAGAACAAAGCAAAATTGGTGATAAAAGTAAATTGGAAAATTGTTTAAAATTACATGCCCTTTCTGAATCATGAAAGTTTATTTTGGCCTAGACTGTCCCTTTAAGGGTTACCAGATTTTTGCTGACTCATACAGTTTTCAAATTTGGGATTTCTTTCACCAAAGATGTGGCACAGCGATAGGGGCAACATTTGCCCCATTATTTTGTAATGAATTGTAACCCCATTAAGATAAACTTTTTGGATCTTACTTTGGTTGGGGAAGAAACAGGTGGAGTGACAACCGAGGTATACCGGAAACCCATTTCAGGAAATACTCTGCTTCATGCGGCTAGTTGCCATCCAGAGCATGTAATATATGGAGGTAGCCAAGGGGCAGTTTACCAGAATAAAGCGCAATTGCAATAACGAAACTGATTATGTGAGGGAGGCCAGAGATTTGGAGAATAGGTCACTAGCTAGGAAGTATCCAAGGAGGGATATAATAAGAGCTAAACGGGATGTGCAATCTACACAGAGGGAACACCTATTATGTCAAAAATCGAAAGACGATAACACCACATCTTTCAAAAGGCTACACTTTGTAACGGGATATAGTGCCCAATATAAACAGATTTGTGGTATCATCAGAAAACAATTTTCCCTTATTGGCGGCTGATGATGGCCTTTCTGATATAGTGGAAAAGGGCATTAGGTGCTCTTACAAAAAGAGTAGAACTTTGGGCTCAATTCTCTCACCTACACAACTTAAAACGGTTACACAACCAACTAGTTCCTGGCTCAAACACATCAGAATGTTTAAATGTGGGCATAGAAGATGTAAGCCTTGCGAGTATGTCCATGTGACTAAAAAGTTTTTATCTACCACTACTGGAGAAACTTTTGACAGTTTATCTTGTATTGTACTATGAAACATGTAGTGTACTTGATAGAGTGCATCCAATGTGGGGTGCAATACGTGGGCCTCACCACCAGGGACATAAACTCTAGGATCAGGGAACATCTTTCAACTCTCACCCTGGAAAAATCTTCCACTCCCTTAGTTCAGCATTTTGCCACCAGGCATGACAGCAAATTAAATACATTCAGATGGTGTGCTATAGAAAAAGTAAAACTGCCAAGTAGGGGTGGGGATATAGAACAGATTTTGGCCAAGCGTGAGATATTTTGGATATTTAAATTGTGTACCCGTATACCATCAGGCCTAAATTCAAGATATGACATGATTAACTTTTGGGAGTAAGATGGGGCTGTTTTGGCACCATCAGTAATATAATTTGACTGAATCAATTGTTAACCATCTGGATTAGGTCTTATAAAAGAGACCAGTCTCTCCCCTATAGTGATCTATGAGTCTGTTTTTCCCCCCTACTGCTTAAATGCTATATTTCATATTATTCTATATATATTTTACACATGTTCTACAAGGTATGACACGATTTGTAGTTCGTAAGAAACATTGGCAGTTTTCTCTGGCTTTTGCTAAATATTGAATATGGTGTAAGGTATTGTTTATCCTTTAGTCTATGATACTCTTGTAAATAAAATTTTGTATTATTAGTACGTAGGATGTATAGAGATGTTTGTATCACATTTATCTGCTCCCTTTTGTCAATGTATCACTGTAGTAATGTATAATGTAATCTGTCCATTTCTTTCATGTAATTGGCAAGAGTCCATGAGCTAGTGACGTATGGGATATACAATCCTACCAGGAGGGGCAAAGTTTCCCAAACCTCAAAATGCCTATAAATACACCCCTCACCACACCCACAATTCAGTTTTACAAACTTTGCCTCCTATGGAGGTGGTGAAGTAAGTTTGTTCTAAGATTTCAACGTTGATATGCGCTTCTCAGCATTTTTGAAGCCCGATTCCTCTCAGAGTACAGTGAATGTCAGAGGGATGTGAAGGGAGTATCACCTAAAGAATGCAATGATTTTCCTCATGGGAGATCTATTTCATAGGTTCTCTGTTATCGGTCATAGAGATTCATCTCCTACCTCCTTTTTCAGATCGACGATATACTCTCATATTCCATTACCTCTACTGATAACCGTTTCAGTACTGGTTTGGCTATCTACTATATGTGGATGGGTGTCTTTTGGTAAGTATGTTTTTCATTACTTAAGACACTCTCAGCTATGGTTTGGCACTTTATGTATTTATATAAAGTTCTAAATATATGTATTGTACTTATATTTGCCATGAGTCAGGTTCAAGTAATATTTCCTTTTGCAGACTGTCAGTTGTATATCTGGGAAATGCACTTTTTTATGAATTTTTTTTTCTTACCTGGGGTATAGATTTTTTTTCAATTGACTTTTATTTTGTGGGCAAAATTAGGCTCGCGAGGGCGCAAAATGCCAAATTATATTGCGTCATTTTTGGAGCGAAATTACGTTCGATGACGCAAATTCGTCATTTCCGGCGTCTTAGTTGACGCCGAGTCCTTTCACAAGGTTTGCGTCTTTGATGACGCAAGTGTGTCATTTCCGGATGATGTTAGCGCCAATTTTTTTTTCTGTTTTCATTTTTTTCCCATTCCTGAAACTGCCATATAAGGAAATTGATAATTTTGCTTTATATGTTGTTTTTTCTCTTACATTTGCAAGATGTCTCAATCTGATCCTGTCTCAGAAATCACTGTTGGAACCCTACTGCCTGATAACAGTTCTACCAAAGCTAAGTGCATTTATTGTAAATTTGTGGAGATTTTTTCTCCAGCTGTGGTTTGTAATAGTTGTCATGATAAGCTTTTACATGCAGAAAATGTGCCCATCAGTAATAGTGCATTGCCTGTTGTTCCTTCAACATCTAATGTACAAGATATACCTGTGAATTTAAGAGATTTTATTTCTGATTCTATTCAGAAGGCTCTGTATGCCATCCCGCCTTCTAATAAATGTAAAAGGTCTTTTAAAACTTCTCATAAAGTTGATGAATTTTCAAATGACCGACAACATACTGAATTATCCTCCTCTGATAAGGATATATCTGATTCAGAAGATCCTTCCTCAGATATTGACACTGACAAATCTACTTATTTAAAATAGAGTACATTTTTTCTTTGTTAAATGAACTGTTGATTACATTGTATATTGAGGAAACTAGTCCTCTTGATATTAAAACTAGTAAACGTTTAAATTCTGTTTATAAACCTCGATATCTTGGTACTAGCTCAGTCTTTACATTCTGCAGAATCTCACACGAATCAACAAGTGTTGTTTCTTCGAAAACATGGTTGGAGGATCAATTTACCAAAAAGTTCTTTGATTCCTCAGAGAAGGGTCACCTTTTTAGGTTTCCAGATAGATTCAGTGTCCATGACTCTGTCTCTAACAGACAAGAGACGTTTAAAATTGGTTTCAGCCTGTCGGAACCTTCAGTCTCAGTCATTCCCTTCAGTAGCTATGTGCATGGAAGTTTTAGGTCTCATGACTGAAGCATCGGACGCGATCCCCTTTGCTAATTTTCATATGAGACCTCTCCAGCTTTGTATGCTGAACCAATGGTGCAGGGATTATACAAGTATAGCACAATTAATATCCTTAAATCCCAATGTTCGACTATCTCTGACTTGGTGGTTAGATCACCATCGTATAGTTTAAGGGGCCTCTTTTGTTTGTCCAACCTGGACTGTGATCACAACAGATTTGAGTCTTTCAGGTTTGGGAGCTGTTTGGGGATCTCCGACAGCACAAGGGGTTTGGAAATCTCAAGAGGCGAGATTACCAATCAATATTTTGGAACTCCGTGCAATTTTCAGGGCTCTTCAAATTTGGCCTCTGTTGAAAAGAGAACCGTTCATTTGTTTTCAGACAGACAATATCACTACTGTGGCATATGTCAATCATCAGGGTGGGACTCACAGTCCCCAAGCTATGAAGAAGTATCTTGAATACTTGCTTGGGCGGAATCCAGCTCCTGTCTAATCTCTTCGGTTCATATCCCAGGTATAGACAATTGGGAAGCGGATTATCTCAGCCGTCAGACTTTACATCTGGAGGAGTGGTCCCTCCATCCAGATGTGTTTTCTCAGGTTGTTCAAGTGTAGGGTCTTCCAGAAATAGATCTGATGGCTTCTCATCTAAACAAGAAACTTCCAAGGTACCTGTCCAGGTCCAAGGATCCTAGGCGGGAGCAGTGGAAGCGTTGAAACTTCCTTGGTGTTATCAACCTGCTTATATTTTCTCCAAAATCCAAAATCATCATGGAGCAATCGTTTGTGTTGCTGGTGGCTCCAGCATGGCCTCACAGGTTCTGGTATGCAGATCTTGTTTGGATGTCCAATTGCCAACCTTGGCCACTTCCATTAAGACCAGAACTTCTGTCTCAAGGTCTGTTTTTCCATCAGGATCTCAAATCATTAAATTTGAAGGTATGGAAATTGAACGCCTAGTACTTAGTCAGAGGTTTCTCTGACTCAGTGATTAATACTATGTTACAGGCTCGTAAATCTGTTTCTAGAAACATTATCGAGTTTGGAAGACTTATATTTCATGGTGTTCTTCTCATAAATTTGAGTTTGTCTGCAAGTTCCTTGAAAGGACAAATCTCTGCTCTGTTTTATTTCACCGAAAGATTGCTAAGCTTCCTGACATTCACTGATTTGTTCAGGCTTTGGTTCATATCAAGCCTGTCAATCAATTTCTCATCCTTGGAGTCTTAATTTGGTTTTGAAGGCTTTACAGGCTCCTCTATTTGAGCCTATGCATTCTTTGGACATTAAACTACTTTCTTGGAAAGTGTTGTTTCTTTTGGCCATCTCTTCTGCTAGAAGAGTTTCTGAATTATCTGCTCTCTCTTGCAAATCTCATTTTCTGATTTTTCATCAGGATAAGGCAGTTTTGTGGACTTCATTTAAATTCTTACCTAAGGTTGTGAATTCTAACAACATTAATAGAGAAATTGTTGTCCCTTCCTTGTGTCCTAATCCTAATTATTCTTTGGAGAGATCTTTACATTCTTTGGATGTGGTGAGAGCTCTGAAATATTATGTTGAAGCTACTAAAGATTTCAGGAAGACTTCTAGTCTATTTGTTATCTTTTCTGGTTCTAGGAAAGGTCAGAAAGCTTCTGCCGTTTCCTTGGCATCGTGGTTAAAGCTTTTGATTCTTCAAGCTTATTTGGAGTCGGGTCAAGCCCCACCTCAGAGAATTACAGCTCATTCTACTAGATCAGTCTCCACTTCATGGGCTTTTAATAATGAAGCTTCAGTTGATCAGATTTGCAAAGCAGCAACTTGGTCTTCTTTGCATACATTTACTAAATTCTACCGTTTTGATGCATTTGCTTCTTCTGAAGCAGTTTTTGGTAGCAAAGTTCTTCAGGCACCTGTTTCAGTTTGATTCTTCTGCTTATGATTTAAGTTTTTCCTTTCATTTATGAGAATTAACTTATATTTTGGGTTGTGGATTAATTTTTTTCAGCAAAAAATGGCTGTTTTTATTTTATCCCTCCCTCTCTAGTGACTCTTGCCTGGAGTTCCACATCTTGGGTATTGCTATCCCATACATCACTAGCTCATGGACTCTTGCCAATTACATGAAAGAAAACATAATTTATGTAAGAACTTACCTGATAAATTTATTTCTTTCATATTGGCAAGAGTCCATGAGGCCCACCCTTTTTATAGTGGTTATGATTTTTTTTATCACCCCACTACTTGGCTATTCATTAAACTGAATTGTGGGTGTGATGAGGGGTGTATTTATAGGCATTTTGAGGTTTGGGAAACTTTACCCCTCCTGGTAGGATTGTATATCCTATACGTCACTAGCTCATGGACTCTTGCCAATATGAAAGAAATGAATTTATCAGGTAAGTTCTTACATAAAATTATGTTTTTGTGACTATTGGTGCTATACAATGTAGTCAGGAAGCTTTAGAATTGTTGCGATAACCAGGTGAGAGGGGTGCTTTTTCCAGGAGTGACGTTGTATTGTTTTAACAAATAATATTCAAGATTACCTGTTTTAAGCCAGAAGCAGGTGTAGCACCTTAGGCTATGATTATGTCACTCAACTGAAACGCGTAAGTTATTTGTGCTATGTTCTCCTGCATTTTTGTTGGTTCCTCAATTGAATTTTTATACTTTTTTATGAATAAAGATGTGTTTTTTACCAAGCAAGGTCCTACATCTTTTTTCCTGACTTGGATTACCAGTTTTCTTGGGACCGCTTGCAGCTGCTCTTTGCCTGCCCTGTTAGCCTGTACCCGTAGTCACGGACGACTTAGAGGTGACGTCATTACAGAGTGAAGCTGAAGGATTAACGATGAGCCGGGTGGTTTACTGGAGCCGTGGGAGCGAGAGGCGCTGAAGGGATCTTCACCTGTCCAAGGGGACAGAGTCCTAGCTCACTGCATAGGCTAATCAGGTATCGAATTCGACTAGAAGCAGTGTCTGGCGTATCCAAGGTCAGTAGTAATTTGGGTCACTGGTGATATTTGATTACATTGTGACAACAGGGGTTTCAGTGGCTAACAAGTTGCATTTATTATTGAGCCATCGGCCACATGAACACTATAGTGCTGACTTTCTGAGCTCTCACTTTTTCCTTGTATATCTGACTGTCAGTGAGCTGGGACACAGAGATCCCAGTCTGTTTCACTTAGCACAATTGGGTGCTGCCACTTTTGTGAGTATGGTTTTTATAACCTGCACTGCCTTGTAATTGAGACACCACCGTATTACACTAGGAGGCGCCCTCTTTTTGTGATTGTTCACAGAAATAAGTTTGGAGGTTTGGAATACAAGAGGAGCAGCCTGTATCAGAGGGATCCTACACACGGAGCTACATCTGTATCCATCATTTTTTGACAAGACTCATGATCTGTGCCTACATACAGATAAGGAATAATATCCTGGACTTATTTGGCCATCTCTTGGTATTTTATCACATTAAGTGTTGTTTTTAATAGTTGTGCATTCTTATCAATCCTATTGTTTTATCCTGCTATTGTAAGGTATTCTTTTTGCACCCCATAGAGTTGAGGCACAGCATTTCTTCAACAGTAGTAGTATACTGCCCCTACATGACACTTAACTGTACCAATATCTGTGATCATTTTAACTGACTAGAACAAATAGCACTGGAAGCCAGAAATTTGCAGGTTATCATTGTACTATGTCTGTTTCTTGCACCCATATTACATTGCATAGGCTCCTCCCCCTGTGTATAGTTACGTGCAATATGCCATAACTCTTTGACATTTAAAACACCTTATTTGTTCATGATTTTGGCCTCTTAGCCATAATGGTTCACTAGGGAGCCATTTCCCACCATAGTCATTTTGTCCTTGGTTATAAATAGACCTCTGTGCTTCTGTTTTTCCACTTGTTTTTTTATAAAGCAACTTTGATTTAGGATCACTGCTGTGCAATTCCTTAGCAGTCAAATATCTCGCAACCAGGCTCATAATTTCTTATGGGTCTTTAGGAACCCCCTTCACTGACCCACTGTTTAAGTCCAGTTGGCAGATTCCTGAGAAACCAAACTACTACAACAATTTATATGACTGGCTGAATTAATATCCGGCTGCAGCCATTTCTGAGCAAGTCTCAGCAGTTCATACATTTAAGCTCTTGTAGGTTTTCCAATCTCAAACACCCAATTGTTAAATCTTTGAGCATGAATTTGCAGGTATTACTCCGAAGCGTGTTAGAATTTCTAAATGTCTTTAGTTTCTTATAATCTTAAAGGGACAGTCTAGGCCAAAATAAATGTTCATGATTCAGATAGAGCATGTAATTTTAAACAATTTTCCAATTTACTTTTATCACCAATTTTGCTTTGTTCTCTTGGTATTCTTAGTTGAAAGCTTAACCTAGGAGGTTCATATGCTAATTTCTTAGAACTTGAAGGCCACCTCTTTTCAGAAGGCATTTTAACAGTTTTTCACCACTAGAGGGTGTTAGTTCATGTATTCCATATAGATAACACTGTGCTCGTGCACGTGAAGTTATCTGAGAGCAGGCACTGATTGGCTATACTGCAAGTCTGTCAAAAGAACTGAAATAAAGGGGCAGTTTGCAGAGGCTTAGATACAAGATAATCACAGAGGTTAAAAGTATATTAATATAACTGTGTTGGTTATGCAAAACCGGGGAAAGGGTAATAAAGGGATTATCTATCTTTTAAAACAATAAAAATTCTGGGGTAGACTGTCCCTTTAAGCTTGGCTGTGAGACAAATCCTCATTCTTTCTGGACTTTTCCACTAAGACATGGTGCGAGTAGCCCTGCCCACTGTTCCCTGGCAGCAATCCTCTCAAAAGTCCTCTCAATATAATCCGTATGACATTTGCCTGGATATAGCGCCCCCTATCCACAGTGGGGGTAGCTACAGAAGTCTGAAGGACTCGCTGCAATACATTAAACAATGTAAGTCTGTCCTCACTGGGTATCCATTATGCTGCTTACTAAAGACAGTAAGCTATTTGTCTCCTGCTGTACAGCAGTAACTTGCACCAAACCTTTCACCAGCTCCTCCATTTTGTAAAACGTTTCCTCTTAGAAGTAACAGCTAACACCAAGGCAGGTATATGTCTTAAAGGCACAGTGTCACTTTTATTTCCAACAGTTTAACGCAAATGTTTTCTTGCAGAACACATTTATAGCCACAAACCATATTTGTGCTATGCCCACATTGCCCACCATATTGTAATCCAGCACCCACTTCTGGTTTCAGGGAGATAGCACCGTCCTTTAGGGCAGGGTTCTTTAAACCTAGGGTCATGACCCATTACTGGGTCCCAACACCGTGTTTACTGGGTCGCCAGCGTGCATATGTTTCTACAAGCTGCAGTGCACTCTCAAAAAAAAAAATAAAAAAATGCTGGCACATGACACACAGCAACTCATCTGCGAGGCAAGATTCTGTTTATTAACTCTGAGGTGGGCAGCAGCCTCAGAAGCACTCTGATCTGACAGGCAGAAGGCGCAGGGCAACCAGAGCTGCAGGAAGCATCACCCCTGCGCTCTTTGCAAAACACTGTGGTGCGATGACAGCAGAAGGACCCGCCCCCTCCGCAGCCTATTATTGGTCACTGGGGATGATGGAACTGGATCCCATTCGTATTGATTGCGGGGCAGAAGAAGTACTACAGCTGCTAATTTTGTGTGCTCTCTTGGGTTATGTGGTAGGTCAGAAGGGGGATCCTGGTGTTCTTACGCTGGGCCATTAATAGCTCTCTCCTCCTGCTAGTACAACTGGGGATAGGGCCTTATATTCCTCCTTTTGTTCTGTCTTGCATTTAACCCCATGGCTGCCTCAAAAGACTGAAGAAACAACCAAGCTTGGATATAAAAATAAAAAGTATGGCCACAAACAAAATATAACGTGTGTGTGTGTGTGTGTGTGTGTATAAGGAAAGACGTTATAGTTTGAAGCATTATTTTTGTAGGGAATCCCCCCCCCCCATTTTAATTGAAGGATAATTATCAGAATTAGTGGTGTCATTCTTACATGTGCAGCTATTTGATTGGTGACTTGCATTTCCATATCCAATATCTGTTATCTGTGACAGTTATTGTACAAAGAAATAACATTCGGCAAGAAAAGGTTTGGTTAAATTGACAGAAGCTGCAAGGTCCATTCACACACACAAATAAAAAAAACTAATAATAAATATATATATAAATAAAAGACTGTGGCAGAAAGTTTACTCTCACTGATAGTAGTAATTACCAGAGCAACCAGCCTAATACTTATACCTTTTACAACACTTTCAAATTTGACTACAATCGGGAATAAAGTATGCAGACATTTTAGTCACCTTGCCAGGTTCAGAACAAGAATAAAAATAGGGTCACAAAGGTACGTGCTATCATTGAACTGGGTCTTGGGAAAAAGAGTTTGAAGAACCCTGCTCTAGAGTATAAATGACACAGCCTTGATAAATGTAAACATTTTTATTTTCACTGTGCAAGTGCAGAAAACAGCAATGTGTGTTTATAACAGTTTAACACAGTTAATACTAAAGAAAAAGCCTAGCTCAGTTTAAGCTATTACTAACATAGGTTTTCATCCCCTACTAAATCCAGGTAAACAAAACTAAACATGCTGTTTTTACCAACCTCACTTTATATCAGCTTAAGTTTAGCTGCAATGTGCTTCTCTCCGAGTCAGAAAACACTCTGGAAGCTCTCTCTCTCTACCTAGTAGCTGGGAAATTAATTACACTCATTTGATTAAACACAGGTGGGGGAAAATCCTTTCCTGATTCCTCACCTTCAGCTATGTGTAAACTGAGGAGTGTAACACTGGCCCACCCTCTCTCCAATGTTCCACCTCAGGGACCCAAAAATACAGCAGATTAATTCCTAGCCACATTTTATGTAATACATTTCCCTGGGGTTTAGAAATCAAATACACAGTTCAACATAGAAGGAGAAATATAAACCTGGTCACTAAAAATTCCCTGTTCTCTGTCACAATATATATATATAATATCCCAAGAGGTAGCAGCACTCATGGTAACACAGTCATTTATTTAGCCTGCCCGGGGTGCTTTAAAATAACAATATGAGCATCCAAAAAGAAAAGCACTCACCGGGTCTTATTCAGCAAAAAATCTTTTTTACAAATTAAAAAGATTTTTTGCTGAATAAGACCCGGTGAGTGCTTTTCTTTTTGGATGCTTATATATATATATATATATATATATATATATATATATATATATATATATATATATATATATATATATATATATATATATATATAAAATAAAGGGCTTATTTATGGAGAATAAGCTACTATGTGTGTGTTCCTCAGACATTTTGGTCCATATTGACATGATAGCATCACGCAGTTGCTGCAGATTTATCGGATGCACATCTATGATGCAAATCTCCCATTCCACCACATCCCAAGCTTTTTGGGGAAGTTTTTGTCTGAAATGCCCAGTCCTTAAGGGGTTAAATGCATTGAGTTGCTGCCATGTGATTGGCTGATTAGCAATTTGTGTTACCAAGCAATTGAACAGGTGTACCTAATAAAGTGGCAGTTGAGTGTGTGTATGTGTATATATATATATATATATATATATATATATATATATATATATATATATATATATATATATATAAAAATAAATAAATAAATAAGTAAACACACACACTCCAGAATTAAAGGGACACTGAACCCAAATTTTTTCTTTCATGATTCAGATAGAGCACACAATTTTAAGCAACTTTCTAATTTACTCCTATTATCAAATTTTCTTCATTCTCTTGTTATGTTTATTTGAAAAGCAAGAATGTAAGTTTAGATGCCGGCCCATTTTTGGTGAACAACCTGGGTTGTCCTTGCTGATTGGACAGCACCAATAAACAAGTGCTGTCCATGGTTCTGACCCAACAATTTGCTGGCTCCTTAGCATAGATGCCTTCTTTTTAAAATTAAGATAGCAAGAGAATGAAGAAAAATTGATAATAGAAGTAAATTAGAAAGTTGCTTAAAATTGC
The DNA here is from genome assembly GCF_027579735.1 of Bombina bombina. NCBI lineage: Eukaryota > Metazoa > Chordata > Amphibia > Anura > Bombinatoridae > Bombina > Bombina bombina. The sequence goes on along the minus strand of NC_069504.1, from coordinate 849,780,444 downwards.
TTGCTCTATCTGAATCATGAAAGAAAAAATTGGGTTCAGTGTCCCTTTAAGAGCAACTCTGCTATGTTTTAAAATCATGCTTTTAACTTGTGGTTTTCTTCTGTAAGACTAATGGAAGTGACTGACACTTTAGAATATGTATAAACCCCAGAAAGGTATCCTTAGGAAGGTAGCAAAAATAAATAGCCCGCATTTGTTCATAGGAGCAGCCTGAAAAGCAATGTTCAAGTGAGCAGATCTGCATGCAGTGAGATTTGTTTTTACACTGTGAGATAAGCAGCACTTTAGGTTACATTTATTGCTGATACAATGCTGCTGCGCTTAGAACAGAAAACAAACTTCAGTGCCTGCAGACCCGCTCACATGATGATCTGCAAACACGGACTGACTTTTGTTACAAGGGGGGGCGCTTTCTGGTTGCCTAGGTAACCACACCAAACCTCCTACCCCAGTCTGCAACTGGTAATGTGTGCAGAGTGCTTGAAGCAAACTTTATAGCTTACAACAGATGGAATATTTCTAACAAATTAAATCTGTTACTTATTTTTTACAGTGTATTTTTTTCTGTACTTGATACTCCCGAGGTTTAGCAGGTATTAAGTGCTCTGAAGTCAGTGTAAAGCAGTATATGTGTGGATCGTGTAGTTATCCCTCACTAACACCATGCAGGAGTGCAGTGTTCTGTTATTAGCTGCAGTGATCAAACAATTTTTCTTGTGGAGCTAAGCTCTGCTGGAAGCTATAACAAATCAGCAATAGAATAGTGGTATAAAAAAATAGCAGCTTCTTACCACACAACTGCAAAGGAACACGTTCCAGCTTCATAACTGACTCCTACACTGCAGCTCACATGGGACATCATATGCTCCACCCACCTCCTCCTTCAGAAGCCCGTGCACAGCACTTCCTAACAGCCTGCGTGCGGGGAAGACTTTTAAATACACTTATAATAAAAAAAAAAAATGACATGAATAAGTAAATATAAAAATGTATATCTTTTGAAAACACGCTGTTAATAAGGCACCACTGGTCCTCAGATTGCCGACCACCTTCCTCTCAGCAGGATAAGAAAGCAATGAAGTGGAAGCGGGACTAAAGGATGTCATGGTTGGACAGCGGGACAGATCTTTGAATTCGGGACTGTCCCGCAGAAATCGTGACATTTGGGTGGTAAGGGACAGAGGGCCTGAAGATCATAAACTTGCCAACATGGAGAGAATTATGCAATATGTTTATGGTCTTTTATAAAGCATTATATTGTGATGTAAATTTCTCTCCACATAAAGAACCTTTAACAGCTCACAAGGTACAGTTTGTCTTTCTAAAATGAATTGAGGGACCTCACAATTACTGATGATCCTTCTTAGAGTGGAGCGCTTTATATTATCGGGCCAAGAGACAGCAAGAGTAGTAGAGACAGTCATAGGCCTAGTTTCCAATGAGGTAGTAAATTTTGGAAACTGGAATTAACAGAAAAAAAGTCATCTAATACTCATCTGTTCAACCACAGGACTTCTACAACCACATACATAGCCTAGGAAGAGCAACGGGACTGATAGGAGCACCAGGAATGCTGTAGAACTTGACAAATCATTTATATAGTGCTGCAGACACATGAACACTCCTGAGCCTACATCCCTGCTTTTCAACAAAGGATAACAAGAACATGAAACAAATTGATAATAGAAGTAAATTGAAAAGTTGTTTAAAAATGTATGTTCTAACTGACTCATGAAATAACATTTTTGGGTTTTATGTCCCTAACCATTCATTCCCTTATTCTCTTCTCTTCAGGTAGTACCTGCGTTAAACACTCTGGCAGATAGCATTGGGACTGCAGCTGGGGCAGAAGGCATCTGCCTTCATATGGTAAAGGAGCTCTGAAAGCAGATATGATCTAGACAGTGGCACTGTATCTGTGCGGTGGTGCCAGTGGGAAGTGTAGGAGGGAACAGGGTAGGTGTCCCATTGCAAGAAGGGGGAGGGAGAAGTGGGTCCCTAAACTGTAGAAATGGTAGGCGTGAGAGGTGGAAACTTACTCTACAGAAAAATGCAAAAATGCTTGATTGCTTGGAGGGGGGGGGGGGGGGTTAGGGGGATCCCTACTCTACAGAAAAACAAACAAATACATAATAATAACCCCCCCAGACTGCATACTAGTAACAAAGATGGCTGTGCAGTGGTAGTGGGGAGGGAAGAGAACTATTTGGGATGGATCCAATGAGGAGGGATCCCTACACTACATAAAATATAAATTAAAATAAAAAAAAAAGCCCTAACCTAAACTGCATACAGTAACTATGATGGTGGAAGATAGTTGTGACCAGCGGGAGGAGGGAGGGAAGAAAGCTGTTTGGGAGGGATCAGGGAAGAAGGAGTTCTCAGGTGGTAGGGTAATCCCTACACTACAGCAAACAATACTCTAAACAGCTTACTGATTAGCTCCTTCTCTGCCACAAGTTTCAGATGTGTGCTATGCAGCTGCACTTAGTGGCCTTCTAATTTAAAGGCAAAGCTATACATGTCTGCCATTTCTAAACAAAAAGGATCCAAATAAGTATTTACAACCATTTGTCTTATGACTGCAGTAGTTCTGTGTAAATAATTTCAATGAGAAGTTTGTAAAAAAGTTAACAATTTTTTATATTATGGCTTTCAGTGGTCAAAAGGTAGCATGAAATTTTATTGGTAATTTTGCAACAATTTCTTAATATTCACCTAAATTATTATTATGTATCGGGGCAATTATTTTAATTGAGTTATTTAGAAATACATCAAAGTACAGTCTGTAAATTAAGTGTATAGAGGGGGTCTGTGTCTGGATTGAAAGGTCTGATTTCAGGTCTGTTTGAATAAACCTGTATTTTGCTATGGTCAAGACATTTCCAAGTTAATTATTTCATATATGACATACTTATTTTATCTCTTTGTGTATATATATATATATATATATATATATATATATATATATATATATATATATATATATATATATATATATATATTGTGACAGAACCCAAGGCATAGTAATGGAAGGTGTCTATATTCCCTCAAAAGTGCTGCAGTGCGGGGTATGGTCTGACAACCCCAGGGAGAATTGTTATGTTTGTTTGCCACATAGAGAAAATATGTGATTTATTTCTGGGTCCCTGGGGTGGAGTATTTGGAGAGTAGGGTGGGCCAGTGCTCCACCCCGCAGTTTGCAGGTAGCACATTATGTCAAAAAGTCCAGTCCAGGAATTCTGTCTGACTCAGCTAGCTACTCACCTGCATATGGTAATTGACAGCAGGTGCTAATAAAATTCCCAGTCAGGGTTTGAGAGGTAGATTTTTGCCAGCAGTAAAGGAAAACTGCAAACACTCTCCTGAGAGACTGAGAGGAATTATATCTAAAGGACAAAGTTTGAAAGGTCTGTGCAATATTACTTTTGTGAAAAGCTACTTAGTGCAGACAGTTGTACTTGTTAGTAAGTGCTCAGTGGAGCAAGCCTCTTTTGTTTTGTTTATGTTTATTTTGCCTGTTTTTTGCCAGACCTGATAATAAACAGACTGTATTTTATAAAGCTACAACCTTGTGTGGTGTTTCCAGCTTTGAGGACTGTGTGTTTCCAAGATCCCAGGTCACAATATATATATATATATATATATATATATATATATATATATATATATATATGAATTTATCAACATGATATCTATGGACATAGCTTCCAATGATATTTCACCTTTTACATGACAGCACCCACCGTTAATTATAATTGGCATACCCCCTTGTTCATATTCAGTCCTGTTGCTTCATGAATATTATGAGTGATGTTCCAGAACTACAGGATATAGTGGTAGCGGGAGCTTCTGCAGATAAAACGGATGTGACTTTACAAAGTACTTTTACCTATTCAGAGGATGATGCACAGAGGATCCATTTTGATCCACTGGATATAGAATTAGCAGGTGAGACCCCAAATTATTTGTTTAATAAGCTAATAAAATTGCAAAAAAGAGAGGTGGATTTAAAATTGCATGGGAGCTATCTCTCTGAGTACCACATACGCACATTGATAGCTAAAGGCTTCCGAATAAAAAACGTCCCTACTATTGGCAGAAACAATAAAGAATTTTGCATCAAATGGTGCAATATTCTTAATAAATGTTCTTCTGATTTGATTTTATTGGTCATAGAAGAAACTACTGTACTGTTAGCCCAGACTAGACTAGAAATCAACAACTTTGAGGCCACTCACTTTGGTACACTAAGAGAAGATACTTGTCAGGGTGCCAGGAATCAGACTGAGACGAGAAGTGCAAAAATAATCGCACCTTTAATAATAGCAAAAAATAATAAAAAGTCCACAAGTAAAATAACAAGCCAGGAGTCAAAACCAGAGCTGGTAGTCAGATGAGCCGAGTCAGGAGCCAAAGCGAATAGTCAGACGAGTCAGAATCAGGAACAAGGAAAACAGCAGAGTTAGGAACAAGCCAGGGATCAGGAACCAGGAAGGACGTCAGGCAGCCAGGTAATACACAGGAACTCTCACAAACAGGTCTGAGACAACGCAAAGGCAAAGCATACTGAACAGAGGCCCTTTAAATAATAAGTGATGACATCACAATTCTGAGACTGCATCCTGTCTCACATGGATGATGCACACCAGTCTGGCCATAAAAGGAAGTGTAGGAAATGAGCAGCATCCCCCACAATGCATCACAGTCAGGAAGAGAGGTGAGTAAAATGGCTGCAAGCAGCACATGGCAAACAACAGGGAAAAAACCCTGACAATACCCTCCCCTCAACGACCCCTCCCCGCGGGAGGACAAAAGGCTTATTGGGGAAATTGGCATGGAAGGCACGGAGGAGGGCGGGAGCATGAACATCAGAGGAGGGAACCCAAGAACACTCCTCCAGACCGTAGCCCCTCCAGTGAACCAAATAATGTACACGGCCCCTGGATGTACAAACCAATGGTTTCAAGAGGGAGACATGAAAAACATTGGAGATGCGCATAGCAGGAGTAGGGTCAAGAGCATAGGCCACAGGAGTAACCCGTCGGAGTATTCGAAAAGGACCAACATAACGAGGAGCCAATTTATTGGAAGGCACACAAAGGTTCAAGTTGCGGGAGGACAGCCAAACTCTCTCACCAACCTGGTAGGAAGGTGCGGGCAGATGCCTACGATCAGCCTGGAACTTTTGCCGCTGCATAGAACAATGAAGGCAATCCTGAATCTGCACCCACGTGGAACGGAGTTGCCGGAGATGCTCCTCCAAAGCCAATATACCCTGAGACATGAATGAATCGGCCAACAAGGATGGTTGAAACCCATAATTCACCATGAACGGGGATAAATTGGAGGAAGCATCCTTGAAAGAGGGCCTCTCTCTGAGTCTGATGTCAATTAGGATAAAAAAAGACACCAATGCCTCGAGATCCTCTGGTAAATCTCTGGCAACAACTTCGTCTTTAATTGCATCAGAGAGTCCATGAAAGAAGGCGGCAACAAGGGCTTCATTGTTCCAATCTACCTCTGCGGCAAGCGTATGGAACTCAATAGCATACTGAGCAACAGATCTTGTACCTTGCTGAATGGACATGAGTTGTTTAGCAGCAGAGGAGGAGCGACCTGGAACATCAAATACCCTTCGAAAGGAGGCCCCAAATTCAGGGTAATTTGAAATCACAGGTTTATTAGTCTCCCACAAGGGATTAGCCCAGGCAAGAGCTGTGTCAGAGAGTAACGAGATGAGAAATTCCACCTTAGCTCTGTCAGAGGGAAACACCTAAGGTAACATCTCAAAGTAAATGCCCACCTGGTTCAAAAACCCTCTGCACTGAATAGGATCGCCTCCATATCGCTGAGGTAGAGGTGAAGAACTGGACATGCTCCTGGTAGGCATAGGTGCAGCAGCGGAAACAGGAGCAGCCATAACTTGCGGGACACTTTGGTCCAAATGTGCAGTGTCAGTCAGCAGGGTTTGCAGGGCTAGTGCAAATTGATCCAAGCGGTGATCCTGTTCATCCATCCTGGAAATGATGGCAGGTAAAGGTGGATTATTAGCACCATCAGGATTCATGGCCTTTGCGTAATGTCAGGGTGCCAGGAATCAGACTGAGATGAGAAGTGCAAAAATAATCACACCTTTATTAATAGCAAAAAATAATAAAAAGTCCACAAGTAAAATAACAAGCCAGGAGTCAAAACCAGAGCTGGTAGTCAGACGAGCCGAGTCCGGAGCCAAAGCGAATAGTCAGATAAGCCGGAATCAGGAACAAGGAAAACAGCAGAGTCAGGAACAAGCCAGGGATCAGGAACCAGGAAGGACGTCAGGCAGCCAGATAATACACAGGAACTCTCACAAACAGGTCTGAGACAATGCAAAGGCAAAGCATACTGAACAGAGGGCCTTTAAATAATAAGTGATGGCATCACAATTCTGAGACTGCATCCTGTCTCACATGGATGATGCACACCAGTCTGGCCATAAAAGGAAGTGTAGGAAATGAGCAGCATCCCCCACAATGCATCACAGTCAGGAAGAGAGGTGAGTAAAATGGCTGCAAGCAGCACATGGCAAACAACAGGGAAAAACCCCTGACAATACTACTGATTGGTTAGAGAAAATAAAAACACAAATTTCTAACTACAAATCCAAGCTTATCTCATTTAAACAACAGAAGTTTGATGTAATCATCAATGACTATAGAGACAAACGTGTATAAAAATGGTTATTGGGACCACAGGAGAAACAGTTCAGACCTAGACACTTTAGTGCTAGACCAAAACCCACTACTCTACAAACAGTTTATACACCAGGAGACAGTTCTGACACATCCAACAGACCCCCTATTCCATCTACTTCAAGGACTGAATCTAACACTGTGAATTTTACACAAGGTATTACAACAAGGTAAAAAAACTTGCAAAGAGGACAAGGACACACATACAGACGGGAAGGCATACAACACAGACCCCCAAGATGGAGATAAATACCAGTATAATTATTAACTTGAGTTCTTATCAACTCTATCTATTTGAAGAAAAACTCTTAAATAAGGGCCTAACATTTGTACCAACTTTGAAATTCAATGATTCTGACCTACTCATTGACATAAATTTCACAGGACTCTAAAATTTAAAATAATTTTTTAGAGATCAGACTGACCAATGGTTCAATCTATTAATCAAAAAGTACTTTTGACCCTGTATCCAATAATCATAGTATTAAAACATTCATCCGCTTGATTACCAAAGATTTACAAGAATCCTTACTACAGGGTGGGGAACCAACAAGCCTTGGACTCATTAAAAACTAATTCTAAGATTGTTATACGTGAAGCGGACAAGGGGGCGCCATAGTGCTTCTGGACTATGCCCAATATCAACAGGAAATTTACAGACAATTGAGTGACATCGTTACTTACAAAATGCATGCGTGAGGTCCTGATCGCCAGACATTGTGAATGTTTTTACTACAGTGCTTTACACAGCCTTGGTAGCTGTTATGTTTTTACTCCGTGAGAGATTTGAATAAAGTTGAAAAGTTGTTTTACTTTACAAGGAGTCCTTTGCGCTTTTCTACGCTCTGCAAACTTTTGGATATTTTTATATATATATATATATATATAAATATATATATAAATATATATATATATATATATATATATATTATACAACAGAATTGAGTATGAGTACACCCGTGGGCAATATCACTTAAATATAAAATTATTCAAAATTGTATCACCTCTCAATAATTGTTTTGTTTCTAAGTCGACAAGTAGAGTATTTCCTATTATAAATAATCAGAAACAAATACGTTAGAAAGATTATATCAAATACAGGCCCCAAAGTAGAGACTTAATGCAACAAAAGTGAATACACCTATGATTTCCAGTTAGCCTAATTGCATGAGCATAGTTACCAGAACAGTCTAATTTTTTGACCAATGGGCTGTGTCTATCTGCAAGTCTGTATCATGTCTCCACATGGAAAAGAATTGCCAGAGGAATTAAAAAATCTGATTGCGAGACTTCACAAAGATGGAAAAGGATACAGGAAGATTGGTGACCAACTAAAAATCAGTCAAAACGCAGTTGCTGCAGTAATCAGGAGGCATAGATCGATACACAGTGCCAAAAATCAGAGCCTATCCTCCTAAAATGACGCCACGGACAGTGCGCTGCTTGCACAATCTATCTCTGAAAAACAGTCAACAGGCAATTGCTTCAGATTTGCATCAAGGCAAGTGCTTCAGATTTGTCTCAGGGATTATCGATAGACATTGGAGTTTCTGTGACAGCTCAGACAGTGCTAAGAACATTGCATAATGTCAACTTCTATGGACAGCATCCAAGGAAATAACTCTTGCTTGCTCTTCAGCACAAAACTTAAAGATTAAACTTTTCTAAACAATATGAAAAGCCTGATGAATACTAGGAGCACATTATTTGGTAAGATGGCCAAGACCAAGATACAATTTTTTCGGCTCAGATAGGGTGCAGCATGTTTGGTGTGAACCTGGTCAGGATTATTACAGTGAATGCATAGTCCCAACAGTGAATCATGGAGGTGGGAGTGTGACGATATGAGGCTGCATGACTGCAAAAGGTGTTGGGGAGATGACATTTATAGATGGCAGCATGAATGCCTGCAATATACCAAAATACTGGCTGACAAGATGATTCCCAGTCTCCAGAAGTTTGGCAGAGGACGAATATTCCAGCATGATAACGATCCAAAGCACACTGCCAAATTCACAAAGGAGTTTCTAAAGGAGAAACAAGTGAAAACTATGACCTGGCCAAGTATGTCACCTGACTTGAATCCAGTAGAACACCTTTGGGGTATTCTAAAGAGAATGGTAGAGAAAAACAACCCCTCCAGCAAAGAGCAGCTGAAAAAAATGATCTCTTAAGAAGGGCAGAACATCTCTCCAGAAATTTGTACAACACTGGTTTCCTCCATGCTAAGGTGGATTGAGTCTGTCATCAAAAATAAAGGTTGACATGCAAAGTATTGAAAAAAATAAAAGTTTTGAATCTCAGTAATAAAAGGTGCACTGACTTTTGCTGTATTGATTTCCTGCTTTGGTGACGGTATTTTTAATATAGTAAATCTAAACTGTTAGTTTTTAATTTTTTAAAGAGCAAATGCCCTACTGTTAAATGTAGACGTAATGCAGTTACTGTTAGGTTATACAATTTTGAATCATTTGGCATTTAAGTGATATTGCACTGGAGTATACTCACTTCTGTTGTATAATGTATATACACTTTATTAAATATGAATATTGCATAAATATGTTTTTTCATTATTTCAGCTACTTGACTGCAAAGGGCTCCAAAGCACTTATATATATGTCTATATATGTGCACATATGTATTTATATAGTCTTGATAAAGGCCTCTCAATCGGCTGAAACGCGTTGACCTCCTGTGACATACCAGCCCGAATTCCTATTTGTATATGATTTTGCCAGGTGGGATCCGTAGTCCACGAGTCGTCAGTGATCTAAGCACGCATTGAGTGCTATAGGAGACGTCATCCATCCCGCGACTGCAGAGCGGGTGTGTTTGTAAAGCCGGTGAAGCGGCACTCTTACAAGAGAAACTGAACGGACATGCTGCACATACTTGGAAGCATCGCTATAAGGAATCAGTTTTGGGATATAGCAGTCGGCTAATTATATGCACAGATCGATGTACTATCTTGTGAGTGTTCAATTTGTTTTTTGTCATTTGTTCAAATAAACTTTTTATATTGCACTTGAGTCTGCACTTCTCCCCTTCTATCATTTACAGTATATCTTGTTGGGGACTCTGGAGTCTACCCCTATTTGGAGGAGCAGCGAGACTTTACCTTGTTTGGAAACACACTGTTTGGTTTATTTTCTCATATATGGCATTTACAGGCTGTAAGTAATTTATCCTACAGACTATCTTTAGTTTAATGGATGGACTCTAATATTTATTTATACAACTATTGAACTATTTGTTTGTTTGTAATTCTTTATTAATCCATGTATGTATATTGTGCAAATTAGCAGTATTTGACCTTTTTTATTTTATTTTAAGTTAGCGCCCGGTTGTGTGTCATTAATTTACACACGTTTCATTTCTTTGGCATGTATTTATATGTTTATATACAGTACTATGCAAAAGTCTTAGGCCACCATTAGATTTGTTGCTTTAGCAATGGTATAATGACCATGTATAACTCAGTCTATTAGAATACAATCAGAAAATACAAGATATTTGTATGCAGTATTTAAAAAATAGAAACAAATCAGAAAAAAACAGCTTCTATAGGCTTAAGTGGCAAGTGTTTAGTGTGACCTCCCCTTACACTTGAGAAATAGCAGGGATCTGGCTCTCAATCTGGCTCTCATAAACCTAAATGAAATGGAACCCTAATTAATGTAATTGCTAACACCTGTATTTGTCTTACTATTTCATGTCAAAATGACTGCTGTGAAAAAGGTCTATTACACCAGGTGTGTGCAAGACATGCTTGAGCATTACATACACATGTGGTCAAATGGCCGTGAAAACCCGATATCACTCGCGCACAAACTATAGCTCTCCCTTCGTAATCTAGTCCACAATATTATTTTTTTGGAATGTTAAAAAGGTAAATCTCTCTCAAAAAAGTTAAACAAATAGATTCATTACTAAAATTGTGTTCTACAAGTGGAAGACAATAACAATATATTGAATACATATAGATTTCTTTATATACTTATTTCTCTTGTGCAGCATCCTCTTAGGTCACTGTAACCTTAAGATTTGTAACAAAGGGAGCAAACAACAGAGAAAAAAACCTAAGGCCAAGAATCCCTGTGACTTCCTCTACTATTAGTGACTAGGGTTGCCAGTTGTCCTCCACAAAATAAGCGGACAATCTGTAGATGCCTGGGCACGATGGTCTGTGGGGGTCACACAATGCCTCCCCCCAAAAGCTCTACCTTAACCACACTCTAGATCTCACCATGTATAATTTTCGCAACTAAGCAGCCATTTTATCCCTTGACTGTCAGTAACATGAAAATAAAATGTTTTAACTCTTTGGTTGCCAGTAACACATGTAAAGGGTAGTGATTTGACACACTTGACTTCCTTTCACTTCTATCTGCTCCATTTGTAATTCATTGAGGCATTCAAGGTCTTATACATTTAGGGCTAGATTATAAGTGGAGCAGTATTTTGCACTTCCGCTAGAGCGTTAATTGTGCTAGAATTAAGATTTTTGCGCTAGTCTGGTTGTGCTCATATTACGAGTTGTTTTCGCTCTAGCAGTAACCTGACTAGCATACAAATTCGAAAGTTAAAATATTGCGTCCACGTTCAAGTCAATGAAGAGAAAAAAGTGGAAAAAACCCCACTAGCGATAGTTACATTGGAACAGTGATATCTGTTAGGAATACCTGAATAACCCTTCACATGTATATTTTTTTAGTAGACATCCCAAAGTATTAATCTAGGCCCATTTTTGTATATTTCATGCCACCATTTCACCGCCAAATGCGATCAAATAAAAAAAATTGTTCACTTTTTCACTAACTTTAGGTTTCTCACTAAAATTATTTACAAACAGCTTCTGCAATTATGGCACACATGTTTGTAAATGCTTCCCTGGGATCCCCTTTGTTCAGAAATAGCAGACATTTATGGCTTTGGCATTGCTTTTTGGTAATTAGAAGGCCGCTAAATGCCGCTGCGCACCACACTTGTATTATGCCCAGTAGTGAAGGGGTTAATTAGGTAGCGTGTAAGGAGCTTGTAGGGTTAATTTTAGCTTTAGTGTAGAGATCAGCCTCCTACCTGACACATCCCTCTTTCCCTTAGACAATCTGCACTGTACCGGGTGCGCGCGCTCCTGCCTCTGATCAATACCGGAACAGCGGCCAGAACTACTTCAGCGATGGGCCACCCACCCGCCTCGCCTACCCACCAATGATCGGCATCATCGCTGGCCGATACAGAAAGGGCCATATCGAGGCATCACTGCAATACCTTGAAAGCGGCTGGAAGCGATCACGATAACTTCCACCACTTGAAACCCCTGAGAAAGTACAGGGTACGTCCTTGGTCATTAAGTGACAGTTTTTGTAGGACGTACCCTGTACGTCCTTGGTCGTTAAGGGGTTAAAAAACTTTACAATTTACTTATATTATCACATTTGCTCATTCTCTTGTTATCCTCTGCTAAATGAACAACATTGCACTACTAGCAGCTAGCTGAACACATCTAGTTAGCCAATCACAAGAAACAAATGTGTGCAGGAACCAATTAGCAGGTGCTGCTACTAGTGTAGGATATGTGCGTATTCTTTTTCAACAAGGGACATTTGAAAATAAAAGTATCTTAAAATGACACGCTCTATATGAATCAGGCAAGTTTAATTTTGACTTTCCTATTCCTTTAACAGTAAAACACATAGCAGAGATGTTGATGTCCACAATACAAAAATAAATGAATATGAACTGCACAGATTGTTTTTACAATAAAATTCTATATGATTGGAAACTTTGAAGTACATATTTATCAAATGACACCAACACAATGCAATGTTGTTCAATTGTCAGTTAATAGTTTCCCTGGGTAGAGCAAGTAAACTAGTTGGATTGCAAAAGCATTTCTTGAAAGCTACTCTTTTAACCCTTTAATGTTCCGATGTAGACAATTTTAAATCCCGCGCTTGTGCACGTGATCACAAGATTTTAATGATGGGATTGGGTCAGGGGGTGTCCCTATGAAGCTAAGCACGCCCTCCAGACCGCGATCCCATCCAGGAAGCACCGTTGGCTTCAGGACAGCCCGACGGCTCAGACGTTCTATTCCGTCCTAAAGCCCGGCGCGGTTAGGATGGAATAGAACTCCGCAGCGGCGTTAAAAGGTTAACAAGCAATATTGATGCTTCAAAAGAAATTAGAGACAGAATAAAGAGTCAATCACAATCTTTTAGAAAATCTTATCTTATGATTTTCCACAGAAAAACACCATTAACGTTTTTGAGGATTTTTGTAGATAAATAATTTGATACTTTTATCTTTTCTTAAAGGGACACTGAACCCAAACATTTTCTTTTGTGATTCAGATAGAGCATGCAATTTTAAGCAACTTTCTAATTTACTCCCATTATCAATGTTTCTTCTTTCTCTTGCTATCTTTATATGAAAAAGAAGGCATCTAAGCTTTTTTCTTGGTTCAGAACTCTGGATAGCAGTTTTTGATTGGTGGATTAATTTATCCACCAATCAGCAAGGACAACCTAGGTTGTTCACCAAAAATGGGCCGGCATCTAAACTTACATTCTTGCATTTCAAATAAAGATACCAAGAGAATAAAGAACATTTGATAATAGGAGTAAATTAGAAAGTTGCTTAAAATGTCATGCTCTATCTGAATCACAAAAGAAAAAATTTGGGTACAGTGTCCCTTTAAAGGGACACTCAAGTCAAAATAAACTTTTATGATTCAGAAAGAGCATGCAGTTTTTTAAGACACTTTTCCAATTTACTTATTTACCATTACCAAATTTTTATACGTACACTTTCTGGGGAACAAGATCTTACTGAGCATGTGCACAAGCACAGGGTATACATATACTAGTCTGTGATTGGCTGATGTCTGTCACATGATACAGGGGGCCGTAAAATGGGAGAAACAATAAATATGCACTTGTTAATTATGCAATTCTACTGCATTGAGGGGTCCTTTAAGAATTGTGACTGACTGTGAAGTCTGATATGAGATGAATGTCATAGTATCTGGAGTAGCTGCACTGATGGTGGAATCAATACCAAAGGCAATTTCTGAAAGAAACATAAAAAAACAAAAATATCCAGGAAACTTGAATTTAAACATTTGGTTTTATTTAGAGTTTTTAAATAACAATTTAATATTGAAGAATGAGCTTTAGAAAGATTCCCACAATTTTCTTTTCTTTTGGTGTGGTTTCCCATGTGAATTTAAAAGCATTTCAATATTTATAACAACATATGTGAAAGTTCACCTCTTTTTCTGAAACTAAATAAACAGAAAAAAAAGGCTGTAATTCTTAGCTGTCAGCTTGGTACATGTTATAGATGACAGTAGGCAGATATCAGTCTCACAATGTGCTGCACAAAAATCTGGTGAGAAAAAACAAAAACGAATTGTTTAAACATTTTTATTATTACATTGGAATATATTTGTATGACAAAACGCTGGACATTAAAGTTTAACTAATTAATTAAACTTTATATCCCCTATGTGTATCAGTGACATCCTAAAGTCACTGTGTGTATATAGCAGGTATATTCCCTATGTGCATCAGTAACATCCTGCAGTCACTGTGTGTATATAGCAGGTATATTCCTTATGTGTATCAGTGACATCCTGCAGTCACTGTGTGTATATAGCAGGTATATTCCCTGTGTGTATCAGTGACATCCTGCAGTTACTGTGTGTATATAGCAGGTATATTCCCTGTGTGTATCAGTGACATCCTGCAGTCACTGTGTGTATATAGCAGGTATATTACCTATGTGTATCAGTGACATCCTGCAGTCATTGTGTGTATATAGCAGGTATATTCCCTATGTGTATCAGTGACATCCTGCAGTCACTGTGTGTATATATCAGGTATATTCCCTATGTGTATCAGTGACATCATGCAGTCATTGTGTGTATAAAGCAGGTATATTCCCTATGTGTATCAGTGACATCCTGCAGTCACTGTGTGTATATATCACGTATATTCCCTATGTGTATCAGTGACATCATGCAGTCATTGTGTGTATATAGCAGGTATATTCCCTATGTGTATCAGTGACATACTGCAGTCACTGTGTGTATATAGCAGGTATATTCCTTATGTGTATCAGTGACATCCGGCAGTCACTGTGTGTATATAGCAGGTATATTCCCTATGTGTATCAGTGACATCCAGCAGTGACTGTGTGTATATAGCAGGTATATTCCTTATGTCTATCAGTGACATCCTGCAGTCACTGTGTGTATATAGCAGGTATATTCCCTATGTGTATCAGTGACATCCTGCAGTCACTGTGTGTATATAGCAGGTATATTCCCTATGTGTATTAGTGACATCCTGCAATCACTATGGCCTAGATTTGGAGTTTGGCGGTAAAAGGGCTGTTAACGCTCCGCGGGCTTTTTTCTGGCCGCACCATAAAATTAACTCTGGTATCGAGAGTTCAAACAAATGCTGCGTTAGGCTCCAAAAAGGAGCGTAGAGCATTTTTACCGCAAATGCAACTCTCGATACCAGAGTTGCTTACGGACGCGGCCGGCCTCAAAAACGTGCTCGTGCACGATTCCCCCATAGGAAACAATGGGGCTGTTTGAGCTGAAAAAAAACCTAACACCTGCAAAAAAGCAGCGTTCAGCTCCTAACGCAGCCCCATTGTTTCCTATGGGGAAACACTTCCTACGTCTGCACCTAACACCCTAACATGTACCCTGAGTCTAAACACCCCTAACCTTACACTTATTAACCCCTAATCTGCCGCCCCCGCTATCGCTGACCCCTGCATATTTTTTAAAACCCCTAATCTGCCGCTCCGTAAACCGCCGCAACCTACGTTATCCCTATGTACCCCTAATCTGCTGCCCTAACATCGCCGACCCCTATGTTATATTTATTAACCCCTAATCTGCCCCCCACAACGTCGCCGACACCTACCTACACTTATTAACCCCTAATCTGCCGAGCGGACCTGAGCGCTACTATAATAAAGTTATTAACCCCTAACCCGCCTCACTAACCCTATCATAAATAGTATTAACCCCTAATCTGCCCTCCCTAACATCGCCGACACCTACCTTCAATTATTAACCCCTAATCTTCCGATCGGAGCTCACCGCTATTCTAATAAATGTATTAACCCCTAAAGCTAAGTCTAACCCTAACACTAACACCCCCCTAAATTAAATATAATTTACATCTAACGAAATAAATTAACTCTTATTAAATAAATTATTCCTATTTAAAGCTAAATACCTACCTGTAAAATAAATCCTAATATAGCTACAATATAAATTATAATTATATTATAGCTATTTTAGGATTAATATTTATTTTACAGGCAACTTTGTATTTATTTTAACCAGGTACAATAGCTATTAAATAGTTAAGAACTATTTAATAGCTACCTAGATAAAATAATAACAAATTTACCTGTAAAATAAATCCTAACCTAAGATATAATTAAACTTAACACTACACTATCAATAAAATAATTAAATAAACTACCTACAATTACCTACAATTAACCTAACACTACACTATCAATAAATTAATTAAACACAATTGCTACAAATAAATACAATTAAATAAACTATCTAAAGTACAAAAAATAAAAAAGAACTAAGTTACAAAAAATAAAAAAATATTTACAAACATAAGAAAAATATTACAACAATTTTAAACTAATTACACCTACTCTAAGCCCCCTAATAAAATAACAAAGCCCCCCAAAATAAAAAATTCCCTACCCTATTCTAAATTAAAAAAGTTACAAGCTCTTTTACCTTACCAGCCCTGAACAGGGCCCTTTGCGGGGCATGCCCCAAGAAGTTCAGCTCTTTTGCCTGTAAAAAAAAACATACAATACCCCCCCCCAACATTACAACCCACCACCCACATACCCCTAATCTAACCCAAACCCCCCTTAAATAAACCTAACACTAATCCCCTGAAGATCTTCCTACCTTGTCTTCACCATCCAGGTATCACCGATCCGTCCTGGCTCCAAGATCTTCATCCAACCCAAGCGGGGGTTGGCGATCCATAATCCGGTGCTGAAGAGGTCCAGAAGAGGCTCCAAAGTCTTCCTCCTATCCGGCAAGAAGAGGACATTCGGACCGGCAAACATCTTCTCCAAGCGGCATCTTCGATCTTCTTCCATCCGGAGCGAAGCGGCAGGATCCTGAAGACCTCCAGCGCGGAACATCCATCCGGACCGACGACTGAACGACGAATGACTGTTCCTTTAAGGGACGTCATCCAAGATGGCGTCCCTCGAATTCCGATTGGCTGATAGGATTCTATCAGCCAATCGGAATTAAGGTAGGAATTTTCTGATTGGCTGATGGAATCAGCCAATCAGAATCTAGTTCAATCCGATTGGCCGATCCAATCAGCCAATCAGATTGAGCTCGCATTCTATTGGCTGATCGGAACAGCCAATAGAATGCGAGCTCAATCTGATTGGCTGATTGGATCAGCCAATCGGATTGAACTTGATTCTGATTGGCTGATTCCATCAGCCAATCAGAAAATTCCTACCTTAATTCCGATTGGCTGATAGAATCCTATCAGCCAATCGGAATTCGAGGGACGCCATCTTGGATGACGTCCCTTAAAGGAACAGTCATTCGTCGTTCAGTCGTCGGTCCGGATGGATGTTCCGCGCTGGAGGTCTTCAGGATCCTGCCGCTTCGCTCCGGATGGAAGAAGATCGAAGATGCCGCTTGGAGAAGATGTTTGCCGGTCCGGATGTCCTCTTCTTGCCGGATAGGAGGAAGACTTTGGAGCCTCTTCTGGACCTCTTCAGCACCGGATTATGGATCGCCAACCCCCGCTTGGGTTGGATGAAGATCTTGGAGCCAGGACGGATCGGTGATACCTGGATGGTGAAGACAAGGTAGGAAGATCTTCAGGGGATTAGTGTTAGGTTTATTTAAGGGGGGTTTGGGTTAGATTAGGGGTATGTGGGTGGTGGGTTGTAATGTTGGGGGGGGGTATTGTATGTTTTTTTTTACAGGCAAAAGAGCTGAACTTCTTGGGGCATGCCCCGCAAAGGGCCCTGTTCAGGGCCGGTAAGGTAAAAGAGCTTGTAACTTTTTTAATTTAGAATAGGGTAGGGAATTTTTTATTTTGGGGGGCTTTGTTATTTTATTAGGGGGCTTAGAGTAGGTGTAATTAGTTTAAAATTGTTGTAATATTTTTCTTATGTTGGTAAATATTTTTTTATTTTTTGTAACTTAGTTCTTTTTTATTTTTTGTACTTTAGATAGTTTATTTAATTGTATTTATTTGTAGCAATTGTGTTTAATTAATTTATTGATAGTGTAGTGTTAGGTTAATTGTAGGTAATTGTAGGTAGTTTATTTAATTATTTTATTGATAGTGTAGTGTTAAGTTTAATTATATCTTAGGTTAGGATTTATTTTACAGGTAAATTTGTTATTATTTTATCTAGGTAGCTATTAAATAGTTCTTAACTATTTAATAGCTATTGTACCTGGTTAAAATAAATACAAAGTTGCCTGTAAAATAAATATTAATCCTAAAATAGCTATAATATAATTATAATTTATATTGTAGCTATATTAGGATTTATTTTACAGGTAAGTATTTAGCTTTAAATAGGAATAATTTATTTAATAAGAGTTAATTTATTTCGTTAGATGTAAATTATATTTAACTTAGGGGGGTGTTAGTGTTAGGGTTAGACTTAGCTTTAGGGGTTAATACATTTATTAGAATAGCGGTGAGCTCCGATCGGAAGATTAGGGGTTAATAATTGAAGGTAGGTGTCGGCGATGTTAGGGAGGGCAGATTAGGGGTTAATACTATTTATGATAGGGTTAGTGAGGCGGATTAGGGGTTAATAACTTTATTATAGTAGCGCTCAGGTCCGCTCGGCAGATTAGGAGTTAATAAGTGTAGGCAGGTGTCGGCGACGTTGTGGGGGACAGATTAGGGGTTAATAAATATAATATAGGGGTCGGCGGTGTTAGGGGTAGCAGATTAGGGGTACATAGGGATAACGTAGGTGGCGGCGCTTTGCGGTCGGAAGATTAGGGGTTAATTATTTTAAGTAGCTGGCGGCGATGTTGTGGGGGGCAGGTTAGGGGTTAATAAATATAATACAGGGGTCGGCGGGGTTAGGGGCAGCAGATTAGGGGTACATAAATATAACGTAGGTGGCGGTCGGCAGATTAGGGGTTAAAAATTTTAATCGAGTGTCGGCGATGTGGGGGGGCCTCGGTTTAGGGGTACATAGGTAGTTTATGGGTGTTAGTGTACTTTAGAGTACAGTAGTTAAGAGCTTTATAAACCGGCGTTAGCCAGAAAGCTCTTAACTCCTGCTATTTTCAGGCGGCTGGAATTTTGTCGTTAGAGCTCTAACGCTCACTTCAGAAACGACTCTAAATACCGGCGTTAGAAAGATCCCATTGAAAATATAGGCTACGCAAATGGCGTAGGGGGATCTGCGGTATGGAAAAGTCGCGGCTGAAAAGTGAGCGTTAGACCCTTTAATCACTGACTCCAAATACCAGCGGGCGGCCAAAACCAGCGTTAGGAGCCTCTAACGCTGGTTTTGACGGCTACCGCCGAACTCCAAATCTAGGCCAATGTGTATATAGCAGGTATATTCCCTACGTGTATCAGAGACATCCTGCAGTCACTGTGTTTATATAGCAGGTATATTCCTTATGTGTATCAGTGACATCCTGCAGTCACTGTGTGTATAGAACTGGTATATTCCCTATGTGTATTAGTGACAACCTGCAATCACTGTGTGTATATAGCAGGTATATTCTCTATGTGTATCATTGACATCCTGCAGTCACTGTGTGTATATAGCAGGTATATTCCCTATGTGTATCAGTGACATCCTGCAGTCACTGTGTATATAGCAGGTATATTCCCTATGTGTATCAGTGACATCCTGTAGTCACTGTGTGTATATAGCAATTATATCCCCTATGTGTATCAGTGACATCCTGCAGTCACTGTATGTACTTTATATAGCAGATATATTCCCTATGTGTATCAGTGACATCCTGCAGTCACTGTGTGTATATAGCAATTATATCCCCTATGTGTATCAGTGACATCCTGCAGTCACTGTGTGTATATAGCATTTATATCCCCTATGTGCATCAGTGACATCCTGCAGTCACTGGGGGGTATTTATCAACGTGTCTAATTTACCTGCCTTCGCCGGTTCAATACGCCCGCCTAAGCTCGCCTACCATCACCGCCGCGGACCTGCAAAATTTCGCCTAAGTTATCAAAAAAGCTGTCAAAAAGCCGCGCACCAAGTACGGGGCGATGAGCAGCGGACTATGAGAGTTATCACTCATCCGATCTCGCTGCTCTTCGGCTTTTTGACAGCTTACTTGCTAGCCTGTCACTAAGCACCCACACTAAACTACACTGTTCTACCCCCTATACCGGCGCCCCCGGAGCCCCCCGCAACTCAATAAAGTTATTAACCCCTAAACCGCCGCTTCTAGACCCTGCTGCAACTCTTATAAATGTATTAACCCCTAAACCACCGCTCCCGGACACCGCCGCCACCTACATTATACCTAGTAACCCCTATCCTGGCCCCCCTATACCGCCGCCCTCTATAATAAAGTTATTAACCCCTATCCTGCTGATCCCGGACTTCGCCGCAACTAAATAAATAGTTTAACCCCTAAACCGCCCTCCCGGACCTCGCCGCAACTAAATAAATAGTTTAACCCCTAAACCGCCGCTCCCGGACCCCGCCGCAACCTATATTAAACTTATTAACCCCTATCCTGCCCCCCCTACACCGTCGCCACCTATAATAAATTTATTAACCCCTATCCTGCCCCCCCTACACCGCCGCCACTGTAATAAAATTATTAACTCCTAAACCTAAGTCTAACACTAACCCTAACACCCCCCTAACTTAAATATTAATTAAATAAATCTAAATAATATTTCTCTTATTAAATAAATTAATCCTATTTAAAACTAAATACTTACCTATAAAATAAACCCTAAGATAGCTACAATATAATTAATAATTACATTGTAGCTATTTTAGGATTTATATTTATTTTACAGGTAACTTTGTATTTATTTTAGCTAGTTAGAATAGTTATTAAATAGTTATTAACTATTTAATAACTACCTAGCTAAAAGAAATACAAAATTACCTGTAAAATAAATCCTAAACTAAGTTACAATTAAACCTAACACTACACTATCATTAAATTAATTAAATAAATTACCTACAAATAACTACAATTAAATACAATTACATAAACTAACTAAAGTACAAAAAATAAAAAAAGCTAAGTTACAAAAAATAAAAAAAATAAGTTACAAACATTTCAAAAATATTACAACAATTTTAAGCTAATTACACCTAATCTAAGCCCCCTAATAAAATAACAAAGCCCCCCAAAATAAAAAAATGCCCTACACTATTCTAAATTAAAAAAGTTCAAAGCTCTTTTACCTTACCAGCCCTTAAAAGGGCCTTTTGCGGGGCATGCCCCAAAGAAAACAGCTCTTTTGCCTGTAAAAGAAAAATACAACCCCCCCCAACGTTAAAACCCACCACCCACATACCCCTAATCTAACCCAAACCCCCCTTAAATAAACCTAACACTACCCCCCTGAAGATCATCCTACCTTGAGTCGTCTTCACTCAGCCGAGCCACCGATGGAACCGAAGAGGAGATCCGGAGCGGCAGAAGTGATCCTCCAAGGGGCGCTGAAGAAGTCTTCCATCCGGGCGATGTCATCTTCCAAGCGGGGTCTTCAATCTTCTTTCTTCAGGATCCATCTTCATCCCGCCGACGCGGAACATCCTTCTTCCCCGACGGACTATCGAGGAATGAAGGCTCCTTTAAGGGACGTCATCCAAGATGGCATCCCTTCAATTCCGATTGGCTGATAGGATTCTATCAGCCAATCGGAATTAAGGTAGGAAAAATCTGATTGGCTGATTGAATGATTTTTCCTACCTTAATTCCGATTGGCTTATAGAATCCTATCAGCCAATCGGAATTGAAGGGACGCCATCTTGGATGACGTCCCTTAAAGGAGCCTTCATTCGTTGTTAGTCCGTCAGGGAAGAAGGATGTTCCGCATCGACGGGATGAAGATGGATCCTGAAGAAAGAAGATTGAAGACCCCGCTTGGAAGATGACATCGCCCGGATGGAAGACTTCTTCAGCGCCGCTTGGAAGATGACATCGCCCGGATGGAAGACTTCTTCAGCGCCGCTTGGAAGATGACATCGCCCGGATGGAAGACTTCTTCAGCGCCCCATGGAGGATCACTTCTGCCGCTCCGGATCTCCTCTTCGGTTCCATCGGTGGCTCGGCTGAGTGAAGACGACTCAAGGTAGGATGATCTTCAGGGGGGTAGTGTTAGGTTTATTTAAGGGGGGGTTTGGGTTAGATTAGGGGTATGTGGGTGGTGGGTTTTAACGTGGGGGGGTTGTATTTTTCTTTTACAGGCAAAAGAGCTGTTTTCTTTGGGGCATGCCCCGCAAAAGGCCCTTTTAAGGGCTGGTAAGGTAAAAGAGCTTTTAACTTTTTAAATTTAGAATAGGGTAGGGCATTTTTTTAATTTGAGGGGCTTTGTTATTTTATTAGGGGGCTTAGATTAGGTGTAATTAGCTTAAAATTGTTGTAATATTTTTTAAATGTGTGTAACTTATTTTTTTATTTTTTGCAACTTAGCTTTTTTTATTTTTGTACTTTAGTTTATGTAATTGTATTTAATTGTAGTTATTTGTAGGTAATTTATTTAATTAATTTAAAGATAGTGTAGTGTTAGGTTTAATTGTAACTTAGGTTAGGATTTATTTTACAGGTAATTTTGTATTTCTTTTAGCTAGGTAGTTATTAAATAGTTAATAACTATGTAATAACTATTCTAACTATCTAAAATAAATACAAAGTTACCTGTAAAATAAATATAAATCCTAAAATAGCTACAATGTAATTATTAATTATATTGTAGCTATCTTAGGGTTTATTTTACAGGTAAGTATTTAGTTTAAATAGTAATAATTTATTAAAGTATAGTATAGTGTTAGGTATAATTGTAACTTAGGTTAGGATTTATTTTACAGGTAAATTTCTCTTTATTTTAGCTAGGTAAGCTATTAAATAGTTAATAGCTATTTAATAGCTATTGTACCTAGTTAAAATAAATTGAAAGATGCCTGTAAAATAAAAATAAATCCTAAAATAGCTACAATATAATTATTAGTTATATTGTAGCTATATTAGGGTTTATTTTATAGGTAAGTATTTAGTTTTAAATAGGATTGATTTAGAGAAATATTATTTAGATTTATTTAATTAATATTTAAGTTAGGGGGGTGTTAGGGTAAGTGTTAGACTTAGGTTTAGGGGTTAATAAATTTATTACAGTGTAGGGGGGGCAGGATAGGGGTTAATAAATTTATTATAGGTGGCGACAGTATAGGGGGGGCAGGATAGGGGTTAATAGGTATCATGTAGGTGGCGGCGGGGTCTGGGAGCGGCGGTTTAGGGGTTAAACTATTTATTTAGTTGCGGCGAGGTCAGGGATCGGCAGAATAGGGGTTAATAACTTTATTTTAGGTGGCGACGGTATAGGGGGGCAGGATAGGGGTTAATAGGTATCATGTAGGTGGCGGCGGGGTCTGGGAGCGGCGGTTTAGGGGTTAATACATATATTATAGTTGCGGCGGGGTCAGGGAGCGGCGGTTTAGGGGTTAACATGTTTATTATAGTGGCGGTGGGCTCCGGGAGCGGTGGTTTAGGGGGTAATCAGTTTATTAGAGTGGCGGTGGGCTCCGGGAGCGGCAGTTTAGGGGTTAACATATATATTATAGTAGCGGCGGGCTCCGGGAGCGGCGGTTTAGGGGGTAATAAATGTATTTAGTTGCGGCAGTGTAGGGGGGGGGCAGATTAGGGGTGTTTAGACTCGGGGTACATGTTAGGGTGTTAGGTGTAGACAGCTCCCATAGGAATCAATGGGATGTCTGGCAGCAGCGAACATGAATTTTCGCTATGGTCAGACTCCCATTGATTCCTATGGGATCCGCCACCTCCAGGGCGGCGGATTGAAAACCAGGTACGCTGGGCCGGAAAAGTGCCGAGCGTACCTGATAGTTTTTTGATAACTAGCAAAAGTAGTCAGATGTGCGGAACATCTGTAGTGACGTAAGAATAGGATCGAAGCTTACGTCACTAAATTCTACTTTTGCCGGTCTCTAGCCTTTGATAACTAAGGCGAATCAGCCTCGCCACAAATACGCTGCGGAATTCCAGCGTATTTGAGGTTGACGGCTTGATAACTACCCCCCACTGTGTGTATATAGCAGGTATATTACCTATGCGTATCAGTGACATCCTGCAGTCACTGTGTGTATATATCAGGTATATTCCCTATGTGTACCAGTGAGCGGCGGTTTAGGGGGTAATCAGTTTATTAGAGTGGCGGTGGGCTCCGGGAGCGGCAGTTTAGGGGTTAACATATATATTATAGTAGCGGCGAGCTCCGGGAGCGGCGGTTTAGGGGGTAATAAATGTATTTAGTTGCGGCGGTGTAGGGGGGGGGGGGGCAGATTAGGGGTGTTTAGACTCGGGACTTTTGCCGGTCTCTAGCCTTTGATAACTAAGGCGAATCAGCCTCGCCACAAATACGCTGCGGAATTCCAGCGTATTTGAGGTTGACGACTTGATAACTACCCCCCACTGTGTGTATATAGCAGGTATATTACCTATGTGTATCAGTGACATCCTGCAGTCACTGTGTGTATATATCAGGTATATTACCTATGTGTATCAGTGACATCCTGCAGTCACTGTGTGTATATATCAGGTATATTCCCTATGTGTATCAGTGACATCATGCAGTCATTGTGTGTATATAGCAGGTATATTCCCTATGTGTATCAGTGACATCCTGCAGTCACTGTGTGTATATAGCAGGTATGTTCCCTATGTGTATCAGTGACATCATGCAGTCACTGTGTGTATATAGCAGGTATATTCCCTATGTGTATCAGTGACATCCTGCAGTCACTGTGTGTATATAGCAGGTATATTCCCTATGTGTATCAGTGACATCCTGCAGTCACTGTGTGTATATAGCAGGTATATTCCCTATGTGTATCAGTGACATTCTGCAGTCACTGTGTGTATTTAGCAAGTATATTCCCTATGTGTATCAGTGACATCCTGCAGTCACTGTGTGTATATATCAGGTATATTCCCTATGTGTATCAGTGACATCATGCAGTCATTGTGTGTATATAGCAGGTATATTCCCTATGTGTATCAGTGACATCCTGTAGTCACTGTGTGTTTATAGAGGTATATTACCTACGTGTATCAGAGACATCCTGCAGCTACTGTGTGTATATAGCAGGTATATTCCCTATGTGTATCAGTGACATCATGCAGTCATTGTGTGTATATAGCAGGTATATTCCCTATGTGTATCAGTGACATCCTGTAGTCACTGTGTGTATATAGCAGGTATGTTCCCTATGTGTATCAGTGACATCATGCAGTCACTGTGTGTATATAGCAGGTATATTCCCTATGTGTATCAGTGACATCCTGCAGTCACTGTGTGTATATAGCAGGTATATTCCCTATGTGTATCAGTGACATCCTGCAGTCACTGTGTGTATATAGCAGGTATATTCCCTATGTGTATCAGTGACATTCTGCAGTCACTGTGTGTATATAGCAGGTATATTCCCTACGTGTATCAGTGACATCCTGCAGTCACTGTGTGTATATATCAGGTATATTCCCTATGTGTATCAGTGACATCATGCAGTCATTGTGTGTATATAGCAGGTATATTCCCTATGTGTATCAGTGACATCCTGTAGTCACTGTGTGTTTATAGAGGTATATTACCTACGTGTATCAGAGACATCCTGCAGCTACTGTGTGTATATAGCAGGTATATTCCCTATGTGTATCAGAGACATCCTGCAGTCACTGTGTTTATATAGCAGGTATATTCCTTATGTGTATCAGTGACATCCTGCAGTCACTGTGTTTATATAGCAGGTATATTCCTTATGTGTATCAGTGACATCCTGCAGTCACTGTGTGTATAGAACTGGTATATTCCCTATGTGCATTAGTGACATCCTGCAATCACTGTTTGTATATAGCAGGTATATTCCCTATGTGTATCAGAGACATCCTGCAGTCACTGTGTGTATATAGCAGGTATATTCCCTACGTGTATCAGAGACATCCTGCAGTCACTGTGTTTATATAGCAGGTATATTCCTTAAAGGGAGTGCAGAATTATTAGGCAAGTTGTATTTTTGAGGATTAATTTTATTATTGAACAACAACCATGTTCTCAATGAACCCAAAAAACTAATTAATATCAAAGCTGAATAGTTTTGGAAGTAGTTTTTAGTTTGTTTTTAGTTATAGCTATTTTAGGGGGATATCTGTGTGTGCAGGTGACTATTACTGTACATAATTATTAGGCAACTTAACAAAAAACAAATATATACCCTTTAAATTATTTATTTTTACCAGTAAAACCAATATAACATCTCAACATTCACAAATATACATTTATGACATTCAAAAACAAAACAAAAACAAACCAGAGACCAATATAGCCACCTTTCTTTGCAAGGACACTCAAAAGCCTGCCATCCATGGATTCTGTCAGTGTTTTGATCTGTTCACCATCAACATTGCGTGCAGCAGCAACCACAGCCTCCCAGACACTGTTCAGAGAGGTGTACTGTTTTCCCTCCTTGTAAATCTCACATTTGATGATGGACCACAGGTTCTCAATGGGGTTCAGATCAGGTGAACAAGGAGGCCATGTCATTAGATTTTCTTCTTTTATACCCTTTCTTGCCAGCCACGCTGTGGAGTACTTGGATGCGTGTGATGGAGCATTGTCCTGCATGAAAATCATGTTTTTCTTGAAGGATGCAGACTTCTTCCTGTACCACTGCTTGAAGAAGGTGTCTTCCAGAAACTGGCAGAAGGACTGGGAGTTGAGCTTGACTCCATCCTCAACCCGAAAAGGCCCCACAAGCTCATCTTTGATGATACCAGCCCAAACCAATGCTCCACCTCCACCTTGCTGGCGTCTGAGTCGGACTGGAGCTCTCTGCCCTTTACCAATCCAGCCACGAGCCCATCCATCTGGCCCATCAAGACTTACTCTCATTTCATCAGTCCATAAAACCTTAGAAAAATCAGTCTTGAGATATTTCTTGGCCCAGTCTTGACGTTTCAGCTTGTGTGTCTTGTTCAGTGGTGGTCGTCTTTCAGCCTTTCTTACCTTGGCCATGTCTCTGAGTATTGCACACCTTGTGCTTTTGGGCACTCCAGTGATGTTGCAGCTCTGAAATATGGCCAAACTGGTGGCAAGTGGCATCTTGGCAGCTGCACGCTTGACTTTTCTTAGTTCATGGGCAGTTATTTTGCGCCTTGCTTTTTCCATACGCTTCTTGCGACCCTGTTGACTATTTTGAATGAAATGCTTGATTGTTCGATGATCATGCTTCAGAAGCTTTGCAATTTTAAGAGTGCTGCATCCCTCTGCAAGATATCTCACTATTTTTGACTTTTCTGAGCCTGTCAAGTCCTTCTTTTGACCCATTTTGCCAAAGGAAAGGAAGTTTCCTAATAATTATGCACACCTGATATAGGGTGTTGATGTCATTAGAACACACCCCTTCTCATTACCGAGATGCACATCACCTAATATGCTTAATTGGTAGTAGGCTTTCGAGCCTATACAGCTTGGAGTAAGACAACATGCATTAAGAGGATGATGTGGTCAAAATACTCATTTGCCTAATAATTCTGCACTCCCTGTATGTGTATCAGTGACATCCTGCAGTCACTGTGTGTATATAGCAGGTATATTCCCTATGTGTATCAGTGACATCCTGCAGTCACTGTGTGTATAGAGTATGTATATTGCCTATGTGTATCAGTGAAATCCTGCAGTCACTGTGTGTATATAGCAGGTATATTCCCTATGTGTATCAGTAACATCCTGCAGTCACTGTGTGTATATAGCAGGTATATTCCCTATGTGTATTAGTGACATCGTGCAATCACTATGTGTATATAGCAGGTATATTCTCTATGTGTATCAGTGACATCCTGCAGTCACTGTGTGTATATAGCAGGTATATTCCCTATGTGTATCAGTGACATCCTGCAGTCACTGTGTGTATATAGCAGGTATATTCCCTATGTGTATCAGTGACATCCTGCAGTCACTGGGTGTATATATTGCGTATATTCCCTATGTGTATCAGTAACATCCTGCAGTCACTGTGTGTATATAGCAGGTATATTCCCTATGTGTATCAGTGACATCCTGCAGTAACTGTGTGTATATAGCAGGTATATTCCCTATCTGTATCAGTGACATCCTGCAGTCACTGTGTGTATATAGCAGGTATATTCCCTATGTGAATCAGTGACATCCTGCAGTCACTGTGTGTATATAGCAGGGATACTCCCTATGTGTATCAGTGACATCCTGCAGTCACTGTGTGTATATAGCAGGTATATTCCCTATGAGTATCAGTGACATCCTGCAGTAACTGTGTGTATATAGCAGGTATATTCCCTAAGTGTATCAGTGACATCCTGCAGTCACTGTGTGTATATAGCAGGTATGTTCCCTATGTGTATCAGTGACATCATGCAGTCACTGTGTGTATATAGCAGGTATATTCCCTAGGTGTATCAGTGATATCCTGCAGTCACTGTGTGTATATAGCAGGTATATTCCCTATGTGTATCACTAATTTCCTGAGGTGACAGGGTGTATATGCATGGCTGGCTCTATAATTGGACATTTGCAGCATGGTGGCACACAGGGAGAGTATATTTAGGATAATAGAATTTTAAGATAAACTAGTCACATAGAGTCCATAAGTTGGGTATCCGCATACTCTCATGTGACACTTCAATCATCTAAACTTTAATCTTGGAGACTGCTGACTATGAGTCAGTTTATATTGTAGTGGATGGGCAGTTGGGAGATGGTATAATTACATTCTTGAGCTTAGGAAGCTAAAGGCATTAAGTCAGCCCTGTGTATATGACAGGTATACTCTCTATGTGTATTAATTAGATCCTAAGGTCATTGTGTTTATATGTCAGGTAAATACCCTATGGGCTTGATTACGAGTGTCGCGCTAATTGTGCGCAAGTGAATTAGGCGTTTCTCGCTGCTCTAGGTGCACATCTGAAGTAGCACAGTAATATGAGTTGAAAGTAAACACATTTGCTTGTGCGCAATTTAATTTAACGCTCAACAGGATAGCGGGACTTCAGAGCTCTGGTTAACTATTAGGCTCGACTAAAAAGTTGCACAAAACAAATTTTATTTAAAAATACAGATACACTCATAAGAACACTTTCTAATACATTTTTTTTAAAATTGCAATAAAAAGTTCTAAGCGCTCAAAGATATGAGGTCTCAGGTGTTAGAAAAAAAAAAGGCAAGTAAAGGGCTTTAACAGAGAGATACATACATGCCATGCATATGTACATGTCTATATGTGTGTACATATGAATTTAGGTATTTATAGACATATACCCATATAAACACATAAATACAAATGTACACACATATAGATATTTATAAGTGCATTTGAGCCCTTTGTAGTCAGTCAAGTAGCTGAAAACATGAAAAATCATATTTATGCAATATTCATCTTGTGTTTGTTTATTTATTGTAAATATTTCACATTCCAATGTTTTTTTGCATAGGGAAATATGTTCAAAGTATTTTTAAATAGATAATCCTATATATCTGTGTATATGTATATCTATATATAATCATATAGATATATAGATATAGACATATATTTTACTAAAAAAACATCTTATATCTATAGAAATATTTATTTTTGAATAAATAGAACATATTTTTCTATGTGAAGAACAATTTTTGTTTTAGTACACTATGCTATCAGGTTTACACGACTTGTTGGGAGTTCGTTTTTTTCCACTTTTCTGGCTCCATTGAAGTCTATGGGGGACTACGTTAACACGGATGCGATATTCAAAGTTCGGGTTTTTGCACATATTGGGATTGCGTAAGAAATTTTTTTTATTTTCAAATTGTAATATGTGCGCTTCCCGACTCATGCAAAAAGCTGACATCTAGTGGGGTTAAATTACCACTCCACTCGTAATCTAGCCCAAAGTGTATTAGTGAGATTCTGAGGTCACTATTATAGATGGGCAAACATTTTGCAACATTCGAAGAATGAAACAAATTTTAACACATTTGTTCAATTGTTTCGAATTTCGAATGTTTGTACAACATTCTAACATTGGTTTAATGTAATAGTATTTCTAATTCTTTCTTTAAATGTAATATTCAATTCAAATTTTTCTAATAATTCGATTCAAAGTATGCAATATACAAATTTTTAAAATTCAAATTTTATTTTTGTAATAGTATTTTAATGCTTTCTTTTAAATGTAATATTCCAATTATGCAATATTCAAAATAGAAACATTCTAATTAATATATATATTTGTATCTATTATTTATCAATTTACTAAATTCCCTACCACATGAACTATTGAATTTTTTAATAGTATTTGTTAAATCGAATGTTACATTTGAAATTTTGAATGTGGACATTCGATCTAATTATGAACATTCGAATTCGAAAGTGACATTCAAAAACTGTAAATAGCATTCGATTATAGAATTTTTAACAATATTCGTTCTTAACAACATTCGATTATGTAAATCAAATTTCTACAATAACATTCGTTCTAACATTCGAATTTGAATATAAACACATTCGCCCATCCCTAGTCACTATATGTATATAGTAGGCGTATTCCTTATGTGTATCAGTGCCATCCCGTTAACATTATGGTTATACAACAATATATATATTTGCAATGTATTTCAGGTTGTATTCAGTTTTCAACTCACAGTTTATTCCTTATTTCGACATGTTCCACAGATGCAGCCAAATAAGCCATTCAACATCTGTATTGCACAGAGGACTAATACGATGATGCTTGATGCCAAAATGGTTGAAAATAAAATGATATTGAACTCAACCACTCCAGAAGGCTCAACGCATCGAGTCCAGACCTCTTTATGAAATAGATAACTCCTTTCCAAGCTGTGGAGAGAAAATAGGAGAGACATAGTCAGAATGAGAATATGAGAAGAAAAGAGGATGAAGGAAAAAAAAGAGCAAGTGACAAAAATGTGGATGAGACAGAAGAATGGAGGCTCTGGAAAAGAAGAAAGGTGATGCTTTCAGTATTGCAGTTGGGAATGGCATAGACTGATTAAGTAGGAGATGTATGAAGAAGAATAAATGTATATTCTAGATAGTTGAATTTATTTCTTCTGACAAAACCAGGATTTAAGTATATAATAAAATCTTATATCCCTTGTTAACCCCTTCACTGCCGGGACTTTCAGAGAAAAACTCAATTTAAACAGAAGTAGAGCCTTGTTTTTTTATTTTCCTGTCAAAACTATATATTTGTTTTAAGTAGACAACCCAAGGTATTGATCTAGGCCCATTTTGGTATATTTCATATCACCATTTCTCCGCCAAATGCGATCATATAGAGCAAATAAATCATTAACTTTTTCACAAACTTTGGTTTTCTCACTGAAATTATTTACATACTACTTGTGCAATCATGGCACAAATGGTTGTAAAAGCTTCTCTGGGATCCCCTTTGTTCAGAAATAGCAGACATATATGGCTTTGCCATTTCTTTTTGGTAATTAGAAGGTTGCTAATTGCAGCTTCGCACCACACTTCTATGATTCCTGGCAGTGAAGGGGTTAATTAGATAGCTTGTTAAGGTTAGTTTTAGGTTTAGTGTAGAGATTACCCCCCACCTGACACTTTCCACCCCCTGTTCCCTAGATAATCCATCCCAAACAGCTCTCTTCCCTCCCTCACCCCCCACTGGTCACTGCCATCTTGGGTACTGGCAGACAGTCTGCCAGTATGACATTTTTTTATTTTTTTAATATTAAATATTTTTTATTTATTTTTTATATTTTCTGCAGTGTAGGTTCCCACCCTACCCTCCAACCTCCCTGATTCCCCCTCCCTCCTCTAACTAGTGCCACTATCTTAGGTACTGACAGCTGTCTGCCAGTACCTATAAAAAACACTTTTTTTGTTATTTTTTTAAATTACATTTTTTTATATTTTCTTAACTGTAGTGGCCCCCCCCGCTCTTGCATTTGTTAGTTGGGGACCCCCTCACACCCACATCTTTTTTCCATAGTGTAACTCCCCGAGTTCCCATCCCTCCCTCCCTCTCCATTTATTTATTTATTTATTTTTGTCCATCCCACTGTGCTGCCCACCCACCTCCCGGATTCCCTCCCGCTGGAACCAGCACACAGTGACACAGACAGACAGTGTCACTGTGTGTAACAATCTGGCATCTGCCCTTATATGGAAACGGAGCACTGATAGCACTCCAGTTCCATATGTGGGCATATACCTGGAGCTCAGGAACTCCAGCTATCGACTGTAACTTAACAGCCAAGACTGCTGGAGCTTCCTGGGCTTAAATAAAGGGGTAAAGGAGTTAAATAAAGAGTACTTAGCACTCCTTGGGTCTCACAAATGTATTATACCAGTAGCACTTTATTAATATTTTTATTGTTATTATTATTACTATCATTATTATAATTTATTTGTACATAGCCACACAATTCTGTAGCCTTTTGCTGGAATAATACATTTGTGAAAATCCTGAGCTGTCCTAAGTGCACTTTCTAAAAATGTATCAGATAAAATAAACTAACACAGCGAGTCTTGTCGGTATAGCTGTACCGCAAGCATTTTAGCCTGTAACGCAACAGCAATCCTGCACTTAAAAAAATGAAGTTGTGCAGTGAGGTTAAAATGCTTGCATTCCAGTCTATACCGACATGATCCGTTCCGCAATCAGAGACCAGTAGTTATGAGTTTTGCACAACAAAGCTGTTACACAAAACTCATAACTAAAGTGTTACACAGTACAATAACACCTATAAACTACCTATTAACCCCTAAACCGAGGCCCTCCCGCATTGCAAACACTATATTAAACTTATTAACCCCTAATCTGCCGCTCCCCGACATCACCCACACTATAATAAAGATATTAAGCCCTATTCTGCCCCTTCCCGACATCACCGCCACTAAATAAAGTTTTTAACCCCTAAACCTCTGGCCTCCCACATCACCGCCAAAAAAAATAAACCTAGTAACCCCTAAACCGCCAGCCCCCCATATCTCAAAAAAACTAAACTATTAACCCCTAAACCTAACAAACCCATAACTTTAAATTAAAATTACAATATCCCTATCTTAAAATAAATAAAAACCTATCTGTGAAATTAAAAAACCTAAGTTTAAACTATATATTAAACTAACATTACTATTATACTAAAATTAAAATAACTACAAATTAAATAAACTAAATTACACATTAAAAAAAAACTAACACTACTAAAATATTTTAAATCTACAATTACAAAAAATAAAAAACACTAAATTACAAAAAATAACAAGCGAAATTATCCAAAATAAAAACAATTAAACCTTATCTAATAGCCCTATAAAAATAAAAAAGCCCCCTCAAAATAAAAAACCCTACCCTACAATAAACTACCACAATAAACTACCAATAGCCCTTAAAATGGCCTTTTGTAGGGCATTGCCCTAAAGAAATCAGCTCTTTTCCCTAAAAAAAAAATAGACCCCCCCAACAATAAAACCTACCACCCAACCAACCCCCCCAAAATAAAAACCTAACTCCAACAAAAACCTAAGCTACCCATTGCCTTGAAAAGGGCATTTGTATGGGTATTGCCCTTAAAAGGGCATTCAGCCATTCAGCTCTTTTTCATTGCCCTGAAAAGGGCATTTAGCTCTTTTAAGATAGCCCAAACCCTAATCTAAAAAAAAAAAACACCCCAAAAAAGTTTAAAAACACTAACCCCCGAAGATCCACTTACGGTTTTTGAAGTCCGGACATCCAGGTGGTGAGAAGTCCTCATCCAGGCGGGCGAGAAGGCCTCATCCAGGCAGCGAGGTCTTCATCTAGGTGGCGAGGTCTTCATCCATCCAGGCGGCATCTTCTATCTTTATCCAGGCGGTATCTTCTATCTTCATCCCAGCGGCGCGGAACGGGTCCATCGTTTAAGACATCCGGCGCGGAGCGTCCTCTTCATACGGTTGCCGCCGTACACTGAATCTTCAATGCAAGGGAGCTGTTTCAAAATGGCGTTCCTTGCATTCCTATTGGCTAATTTGATTTTTGAAATTCAAATCAGCCGATAGGATGAGAGCTACTGAAATACTATTGGCTGTTCAAATCAGCCAATAGGATGAGAGCTACTGAAATTCTATTGACTGATTTGAATAGCCAATAGAATTTCAGTAGCTCTCATCCTATTGGCTGATTTGAACAGCCAATAGGATTTCAGTAGCTCTCATCCTATTGGCTGATTTGAATTTAAAAATCAAATCAGCCAATAGGAATGCAAGGGACGCCATTTTGAAAAGGCTCCCTTGCATTGAAGATTCAGTGTACGGCGGTGACCCTATGAAGAGGACGCTCTGCGCTGGATCTCTTCAAGGATGGACCCACTCTGCGCCACCAGGATGAAGATAGAAGACGCCTCCGGGATGAAGAAAGAAGATGCAGCCAGGATGGATGAAGACCTCACCGCCTGGATGAAGACTTCTCGCCACCTGGATATCCGGACTTCAAAAACTGTAGTGGATCGTCGGGGGTTAGTGTTAGGTTTTTTTAAACTTTTTTTGGGTGTTTTTTTTTTAGATTAGGGATTGGGCTATCTTAAAAGAGCTAAATGCCCTTTTTAGGGCAATGAAAAAGAGCTAAATGCCCTTTTAAGGGCAATGCCCATACAATGGGTAACAGGGTTTTTTTTAGAGTTAGGTTTTTTATTTTGGGGAGTTGGTTGGGTGGTGGGTTTTACTGTTGAGGGGGTCTTTGTTTTTTTTTTCAGGGAAAAGAGCTGATTTCTTTAGCACAATGTCCTACAAAAGGTCCTTTTAAGGGCTATTGGTAGTTTATTGTAGGCTAGGTTTTTTTATTTTGGGGGGGCTTTTTTATTTTTATAGGGCTATTAGATTAGGTGTAATTGTTTTTATTTTGGATAATTTCATTTGTTATTTTTCATAATTTAGTGTTTTTTATTTTTTGTAATTTAGTATTTTTTGTAATTTAGTATTTTTTATTTTAGATTTATATGTAGATTTAATTTTTTTTAGTAGTGTTAGTGTGTAATTTAGTTTATTTAATTTGTAGTTATTTTAATTTTAGTATAATAGTAACTTTAATATATAGTTTAAACATAGTTTTTTTTTAATTTCACAGTTGTTTTTATTTATTTTAAGATGGGGATATTGTAATTTTAATATAAAGTTAGGGGGTTGTTAGGTTTAGCAGTTAATAGTTTAATTTAGTTTTTTGCGATGTGGGGGGCTGTCGGTTTAGGTTTTAATAGGTTTTTTTAGTGGCGGTGATGTGGGAGGCCAGAGGATTAGGGGTTAATAACTTTATTTAGTGGCGGCGATGTCGGGGAGCAGCAGAATAGGGGGTAATAACTTTATTATAGTGTGGGCGATGTTGGGGTGCGGGGGAATAGGGGTTAATAACTTTATTATAGTGGCGGCGATGTCGGGGAGCTGCAGAATAGGGGGTTAATAACTTTATTTAGGTGGCAGTGATGTTGGGAGCGGCAGATTAGGGGTAAATAACTTTATTTAGGTGTCGTGATGTCGGGAGCAGCAGATTAGGGGTGTTTAGACGTGGGGTTTATATTAGGGTGTTAGGTTTAAACGTAACGTTTTATTCCCCATAGATATCAATGGGGTTGTGTTATGGCGATCACCATTCCGTGCTTCAGGTGTTAGGTTTTTTGCTAACACGCTCTCCCCATTGATGTCTATGGGGAAAGAGTGCACAAGCACGTCAAAGTGGATTTTGCGCGGTATGGAGCTCATCGCAACCATATCACATGCACAAGGCGGCTTTTCAAAAACTTGTAATGGCAGTGCTATGGAGGATAAAATAATGCAACATTTGTTGCGTTCGTTTCACACCCTCTATAGCGCAAAACTTGTAATCTAGGTGATACTGCTAAAAAATTAAAACTTTTGAGTCCATACAGTAAAAATGTCCTGAATAGTGGGAAAAGTGGATTGATATTAAGCAGTTCCCTCATTTTATCAGTGTTATCATGGCGCAATACTGTGTTTCTCAGCAGCTAATCACACAAGTGCATTTACAAGACACTACTTAGAGGAACAGACAAAACTGAGAGATGGATAATGTGAAGATAGGAAGAGGACCCAAGGTCAAATGTTGCCTGAAAAGCCATAACAATGCAATTTTCATAAATATCCATAGTCTACATAATGTCTCCCACCCTCACTCTGGCTCTTACTCATATATTCAACCTTTCCCTTTCTACCGGCTCATTCCCTGCCTCCTTCAAATATGCAAAGGTCACCCCCATCCATCCTCAAAAAACCCTCCCTTGACCCTAACTCTCCTGCAAACTACTGCCCCATATCACTGCTCCCGCTAGCTTCAAAAATCCTTGAAAAACTAGCTTTTGATTGCCTAACCCACTTCCTGTCCTCAAACTCATTGCTCAACCCCCTACAATCTGGCTTTTGTCCTTAATACTTAACTGAGACTGCCCTCACCATGGTTACAAACAATCTCCTTTCTGCTAAAACAAAGGCTACTACTCTATACTCATCTTACTTGACCTCTCTGCTGCCTTTGACACTGTTGACCATCCCATTCTCCTATGGACTCTCAGCTCTCTTTGGCTCTGTGACACTGCCCTCTCCTGGATTCACTCTTATCTCTCTAACAAATACTTCTCCGTCTCTTTTGCTGGTGACTCCTCCTCTCTATTGCCTCTGTCTGTTGGAGTACCTCAAGGCTCTGCCCTGGGTCCTCTACTCTTCTCTATTAACACTTCTACACTGGGTAAACTCATCAACAGCTATTGCTTCAACTATCAGCTCTATGCTGATGATACCCCGATCTACCTTTCCACCCCTGCACTCTCTCCTGTCAATTATCACATCAGCGACTGTTTATCTGACATTTCCTCCTGGATGGCCTCTCACCACCTAAAAATAAAACTACTTCTAATCCCCCACTCTAACTCTACTCCAGTTTCTA
Source organism: Bombina bombina (assembly GCF_027579735.1). Lineage (NCBI taxonomy): Eukaryota > Metazoa > Chordata > Amphibia > Anura > Bombinatoridae > Bombina > Bombina bombina. The sequence continues at coordinate 849,743,457 of NC_069504.1, read as the reverse complement.
ATTTTTCCATCACTGTTATCAGTGCCACTATCTCCCCATCACCCCAAGTCCGCTGCCTCAGAGTCACACTTGACTCAAATCTGTCCTTCATTCCCCACATCCAATTGTTCTCTTCATCCTGCCACAACCATCTATGGAATATCTCCAAAATGTGTCCGTTTCTGAGTGCTGAAACTACTAAACAGCTAATCCACTCCCTGGTAATTTGCCGACTTGACTACTGTAATAACTTACTATCTTGCCTCCCTCTCTCCCGCCTCTCTCCCCTTCAATCCATCCTAAATGCATCTGCAAGGCTAAGCCACCTCTTTCGACGCTCTGTTTCTGCTGCACCTCTCTGTGAGTCCCTTCACTGTTTCCCATTCACAGCAGAATTAAATTCAAAATTCTCACCCTGACCTACAAAGCCCTCACCAATGCTGCCCCACCCTATCTCTCCTCACTCATAAACAAATATACTCCAGCCTGCCCCCTAAGATCCAACAATGACCTGCTTCTTGTGTCCTCTACCATCACCTCCTCTCATGCTAGACTACAGGACTTCTCTCGTGCGGCACCAACCCTCTGTAATGCACTTCCTTGAGCTTTCTGACTTTCCCCTAACCTCTCCTCCTTTAAACGTTCCCTAAAGACCTTTTTTTCAGGGAAGCTTTTCACCCGACTCATTAACAAATTAACTTCACTTACCTTACAGTTGCCCTCATCTATCTCCTCACTAATATCATTCTCACCTTTGCAGTCCCTACCTCCTGTTTCCCATCCTCCTACCCATCTAGATTGTAAGTTTCCAGGGAATAGGGCCCTCAATTCCCCCTGTATTTGTCTGTAAAATTTTGTCTCTTATTGTATTGTTTCTCCGTTGTACTTTTATCCTTGTTCTGTTGGTGCTTTATAAATAAAGAATAATAATAAATACAGAATTCCAAAGGAAATCCTTTCTTACAATATTTACCAAAGTTTTCCCAAGCCTTGTAACAAGCTTTATCTAACCTAAACTCAAGATTTATAATCCTAATTAGTATTGTCTGTTCCTCCGCCCCCCTTGATTTCCTCTTTTGGCTAGGCTGTGATGTATAGAGCAGTCCCACCCACTCTCTACATAGGCTTTCTATGGGCTTTAAAGGGACAGGACTTCAATATTGTCAAAGGACACACATGTTGATTAGATGTTCACTGGAATTGTCATACAAAAAAAAAAAGAGTTCATCCAAGTGGGCTGGCATAAAATTGCATTACAAACATTAGTGGGGGCTACTTATCAAGCCGTCTACTTTTCTGGCTTCGCCGGTCCAATACGTCCGCCTAAGCTCGCCTACCTTCGCCGCCGCGGACCTTGAATACGTTCGCCTAAGTTATCAAATAAAGCTGTCAAAAAGCCGCGGGGCGATGAGCAGCGGACTGTGACAGTTATCACTCATCCGATCTCGCTGCCCTTCGGCTTTTTCCCAGCTTTATTGCTAGCCTGTCACTAAGCACTCACACTAAACTACACTGTTCTACCCCCTATACCGGCGCCCCCGGAGGCCCCCGCAACTAAATAAAGTTACTAACCCCTAAACCGCCGCTCCTAGACCCCGCCGCAAGTCTTATAAATGTATTAACCCCTAAACCGCCGCTCCTAGACCCCGCCGCAAGTCTTATAAATGTATTAACCCCTAAACCGCCGCTCCCGGACACCGCTGCCACCTACATTATACCTAGTAACCCCTATCCTGCCCCCCCTACACCGTCGCCCTCTATTATAAAATTATTAACCCCTATCCTGCTGATCCCGCACCTCTCCGCAACTAAATAAATAGTTTAACCCCTAAACCGCCGCTCCATGAACCCGCCGCAACCTATAATAAATTTATTAACCCCTATCCTGCCCCCCACTACGCCGCCGCCACTGTAATAAAATGATTAACCCCTAAACCTAAGTCTAACCCTAACGCCCCCCTAACTTAAATATTAATTAAATAAATCTAAATAAATTAACTCTTATTAACTAAATGAATCCTATTTAAAACTAAATACTTACCTTTAAAATAAACCCTAATATAGCTACAATATAAATAATAATTATATTCTAGCTATCTTAGGATTTATATTTATTTTACAGGTACCTTTCAATTTATTTTAACCATGTACAATAGCTATTAAATAGTTATTAACTATTTAATAGCTTACCTAGCTAAAATAAAGAGAAATGTACCTGTGAAATAAATCCTAACCTAAGTTACAATTACACCTAACACTACACTATACTTTAATAAATTATTCCTATTTAAAAATAAATACTTACCTGTAAAATAAACCCTAAGATAGCTACAATGTAATTAATAATTATATTATAGCTATCTTAGGATTTATATTTATTTTACAGGTAACTTTGTATTTATTTTAGCTAGTTAGAATAGTTATTAAATAGTTATTAACTATTTAATAACTACCTAGCTAAAAGAAATACAAAATTACCTGTAAAATAAATCCTAGCTTAAGTTACAATTAAACCTAATACTACACTATCATTACATTAATTAAATAAATTAACTACAAATAACTACAATGAAATACAATTACATAAACTAACTAAAGTACAAAAAATAAAAAAAGCTAAGTTACAAAAAATAAAAAATTAAGTTACAAACATGTTAAAAATATTACTACAATTTTAAGCTACTTACACCTAATCTAAGCCCCCTAATAAAATAACAAACCCCCCCAAAATAAAAAAAATCCCTACCCTATTCTAAATTACATAAATTTCAAAGCTCTTTTACCTTACCAGCCCTTAAAAGGGCCATTTGTGGGGGCATGCCCCAAAAAGTTCAGCTCTTTTGCCTGTAAAATAAAAATACAACCCCCCCCCCAACATTAAAACCCACCACCCACATACCCCTAATCTAACCCAAACCCCCCTTACAAAAACCTAACACTAATCCCCTGAAGATCATCCTACCTTGAGTCGTCTTCACTCAGCCGAGCCACCGATGGAACTGAAGAGGACATCCGGAGCGGAAGAAGTTAATCCTCCAAGCGGCGCTGAAGAAATCTTCCATCCGATGAAGTCATCATCCAGGCGGCGCTGAAGAAGTCTTCGATCCGGCCGATGTCATCTTCAAAGAGGCGCTGAAGAGGTCTTCTATCCGGGCGAAGTCATCTTCCAAGCCGGGTCTTCAATCTTCCTTCCGCCGACGCGGAACCACCTTCTTCACCGACGGACTACGACGAATGACGGCTCCTTTAAGGGACGTCATCCAAGATGGCGTCCCCTCAATTCCGATTGGCTGATAGGATTCTATCAGCCAATCGGAATTAAGGTAGGAAAATCTGATTGGCTGATGGAATCAGCCAATCAGATTGAGCTCGCATTCTATTGGCTGTTCCGATCAGCCAATAGAATGCGAGCTCAATCTGATTGGCTGATTGGATCAGCCAATCGGATTGAACTTGAATCTGATTGGCTGATTCCATCAGCCAATCAGATTTTCCTACCTTAATTCCGATTGGCTGATAGAATCCTATCAGCCAATCGGAATTGAGGGGACGCCATCTTGGATGACGTCCCTTAAAGGAGCCGTCATTCGTCGTAGTCCGTCGGTGAAGAAGGTGGTTCCGCGTCGGCGGAAGGAAGATTGAAGACCCGGCTTGGAAGATGACTTCGCCCGGATAGAAGACCTCTTCAGCGCCTCTTTGAAGATGACATCGGCCGGATCGAAGACTTCTTCAGCGCCGCCTGGATGATGACTTCATCGGATGGAAGATTTCTTCAGCGCCGCTTGGAGGATTAACTTCTTCCGCTCCGGATGTCCTCTTCAGTTCCATCGGTGGCTCGGCTGAGTGAAGACGACTCAAGGTAGGATGATCTTCAGGGGATTAGTGTTAGGTTTTTGTAAGGGGGGTTTGGGTTAGATTAGGGGTATGTGGGTGGTGGGTTTTAATGTTGGGGGGGGGGGTTGTATTTTTATTTTACAGGCAAAAGAGCTGAACTTTTTGGGGCATGCCCCCACAAATGGCCCTTTTAAGGGCTGGTAAGGTAAAAGAGCTTTGAAATTTATGTAATTTAGAATAGGGTAGGGATTTTTTTTATTTTGGGGGGGTTTGTTATTTTATTAGGGGGCTTAGATTAGGTGTAAGTAGCTTAAAATTGTTGTAATATTTTTAACATGTTTGTAACTTAATTTTTTATTTTTTGTAACTTAGCTTTTTTTTTTTTTTGTACTTTAGTTAGTTTATGTAATTGTATTTCATTGTAGTTATTTGTAGTTAATTTATTTAATTAATGTAATGATAGTGTAGTATTAGGTTTAATTGTAACTTAAGCTAGGATTTATTTTACAGGTAATTTTGTATTTCTTTTAGCTAGGTAGTTATTAAATAGTTAATAACTATTTAATAACTATTCTAACTAGCTAAAATAAATACAAAGTTACCTGTAAAATAAATATAAATCCTAAGATAGCTATAATATAATTATTAATTACATTGTAGCTATCTTAGGGTTTATTTTACAGGTAAGTATTTATTTTTAAATAGGAATAATTTATTAAAGTATAGTGTAGTGTTAGGTGTAATTGTAACTTAGGTTAGGATTTATTTCACAGGTACATTTCTCTTTATTTTAGCTAGGTAAGCTATTAAATAGTTAATAACTATTTAATAGCTATTGTACATGGTTAAAATAAATTGAAAGGTACCTGTAAAATAAAAAAAAATCCTAAGATAGCTAGAATATAATTATTATTTATATTGTAGCTATATTAGGGTTTATTTTAAAGGTAAGTATTTAGTTTTAAATAGGATTCATTTAGTTAATAAGAGTTAATTTATTTAGATTTATTTAATTAATATTTAAGTTAGGGGGCGTTAGGGTTAGGGTTAGGTTTAGGGGTTAATCATTTTATTACAGTGGCGGCGGCATAGTGGGGGGCAGGATAGGGGTTAATAAATTTATTATAGGTGGCGACGGTGTAGGGGGGGCAGGATAGGGGTTAATAAATTTATTATAGGTGGCGACGGTGTAGGGGGGGCAGGATAGGGGTTAATAAATGTATTATAGGTGGCGACGGTGTAGGGGGGGCAGGATAGGGGTTAATACATTTAATATAGGTTGCGGCGGGTTCAGGGAGCGGCGGGTTAGGGGTTAATATGTATAGAGTAGCTTGCGGTGGGCTCCGGGAGCGGCGGTTTAGGGGGTAATAACTTTATTTAGTTGCGGCGGTGTAGGGGGGGTCAGATTAGTGGTGTTTAGACTCGGGGTACATGTTAGGGTGTTAGGTGTAGACAGCTCCCATAGGAATCAATGGGATGTCTGTCAGCAGCGAACTTGTACTTTCGCTATGGTCAGACTCCCATTGATTCCTATGGGATCCGCCGCCTCCAGGCTGGCGCTTTGAAAACCAGGTACGCTGGGCCGTAAAACTGCTGATCGTACCTGCTAGTTTTTTGATAGCTAGCAAAAGTAGTGAGAATGTGCCGCACTTGTGTGCGGAACATCTGGAGTGACGTAAGAATCGATCTGTGTCGGACTGAGTCCGGCGGATCGAAGCTGACGTCACAAAATTCTACTTTTGCCGGTCTCGAGCCTTTGATAACTAAGGCGTATCAGCCTCGCCACAAATACGCTGCGGAATACGCAGCGTATTTGAGGTTGACGGCTTGATAACTACCCCCCAGTATATGCACTAATTTAACCCTTTCACAGATGGATTAAAATTAAAAAGGTACAAATATACTTTTTTAATGGAAAATATATGGCATTTGATTAGTTAAGGTTTACCATCACTTTAACTAGTGCAAGGGCCCTTAATTAGAAGATTGTAAATATGAAGAATAAGCTAGTAATAATTCTGTCTTGCCAGAGGAACTAGATAAGAAATCCAGATTCTCTTGAGCCAGGTGCGAGAGGAATCACATTGTGATTTATGGATTAGCATGGCCTGCAATGTGAGTGCCAGTGCTGTGTTTGGATTAAAAGAAAATCGAAAATCCTAAAAAATTGTAAACTTGTTATCTGGAATGAGCATTTGTAGCTGTAAGTTCAATAATGTAGGCTTAAGCACTTTTAAAGACACTCTCATAACTGTGTTTGGACTTGTCATGCATGGAAGCATGCCCGCTATAAAAAAAAAACTTGTTCACAAAGACGTGATCTTGTTTAAGGGACTCTTAGGAAGATGAAATGTAGCATCATTTCACCGCCAAATGCAAAAATCAAAAATTATATATTTTTTTTTACAAACTTTGGTTTTCTCACTATAATTATTTACATACTGCTTATGCAATCATGGCACAAATGGTATTAAAAGTTTCTGTAGGATCCCTTTTGTTAAAAAATAGCAGATATATATGGCTCTGCCATTGCTTTTTGGTAATTAGAAGGTTGCTAATTGCAGCTGCGCTGCACACTTCTTTTATACCGGCAGTGAAAGGATTAATTAGGTATCTTAAAAGGTTAATTTTAGCATTAGTGTAAAGATTACCCTCCCACCTTACACTTCCCAACCCCTGATCCCTCCCAAGCAGCTCTCTTCCCTCCCACAATCCCCACTGGTCACCCCCATCTTAGGTACTGGCAGACAGTCTGCCAGTATGAAAATATAAGGCTTTTTTTAAATAAAATATTTTTTATTTTATTTTGATATTTTTTGCAATGTAGGATCCCCCCTTACCACCAACCTCCCTGATCCCCCCAAACAACTCTCTAAACCTCCCCCTCTCTAACTACTAGCCGCCATCTTAGGTACTGGCAGCTGTCTGCCAGTACCTTTAATCGTTTTGTTTTTTTTAAATTTTTTTTATTCTTTTTATTCTTTTTTTAAATTATTTTCTGTAGCGTAGTGTCCCCCCCTCCTACGATCATTAGTTAGGGCACCCCACATCCCTTTCTCTGTAGTGTAGGTGCCCCATCCCTTCCTGTCCCTTTATTTATATTTTCTGTAGCGTAGGGCACTCCCGCTCCCTCCCCCCTCCACTGCTGGGATGCCCACCCACACCTTCCGCCGGCACCAGCAATGATCGTTACAGACGGTGACACACACAGTGTCACCATCTGTAACGATCACGCATCTGCCCTCATATGGAACCAAAGCACTGATTGCGATCCGGTTCCAGATGCAGGAGATGCTTGGAGCTTAAGGAACCCCAGCTCTCAGCTGTAATTTAACAGCAAGACTGCTGGTGCTTCCTGAAGCTAAGACATATATTTACATCTTGCGGTACGATGAGTGTCTTATTGAATGAAGGGGTTAGAAGATCATAAAACCTCAACTTTTTTTTTCATTATTTAGATAAAACATGCAATTTTAAACAACTTCCAATTTACTTCTATTGTTTAATTTGCTTCATTCTCTTAGTATCCTTTGTTAAGAAGCATACCTAAGTTGACTGAGGAGCAGCAATGAACTACTGGCAGCTAGTTCTAGATTGGCGGCTGCATATATATGCCTCTTCTCACTGGCTTACCTAATACATTCAGCTAGCTCCCAGTAGCGCACTACTGCTCCTTTAAATATATAATGATGTATACCTGACGGTTTCTTTACTTAAAGGGACATGAAACCCAAAATATTTTTTTCATGATTCAGATAGAGAATACAATTTTAAACAACATTACAATTTACTTCTATTATCTAATTTGCTTAATTCTTTAGGTATCCTTTGTTGAAGAAATAGCAATGCACTTGGGTGAGACAATCACACGAGACATCTAAGTGCAGCCACCAATCAGCAGCTACTGAGCCTATCTAGATATGCTTTTCATCAAAGAATATCAAGAGAATGAAGCAAATTAGATAATAGAAGTAAATTGAAAAGTTGTTTAAAATTGCATGTTCTTTATGAATTATGAAAGAAACAATTTGGGTATCATGTATCTTTAAAACTAATCAAAGTAACTGCTCTTCCTAGTTTTATCTGCAAAAGAAGAAAAAGTTGCCAATCAGCTTACACTTTACTTTTGCTATGATGTTATGGGATTTTGCGTAATCTCCGGGAGCAAGCATCTGGATTGGATGCTTAAAGTCCCTCTACAATGGAATGTTGCTACTGGAGACTTTTGAGTTTAAGATATCTTTCATTTTTGTTATGTTTTCTAGACAGTCTTTTACATATACACTGTATCACTTGAAAGTGATACAGCATTTGGATAAGATGTCCCTTTAAGATATACTTTAAAAGAACAATCACTTTTAAATATATCCCATTGCTTTGTTTTGCTTAATTATTAGTAGTGTTCTGCCGAGATTATTGTTTTTTGTGTGTTACTGTCCTAACATGTTCTGCACATCCCTTTGAGTTGCCAGCTGTCTTCCACATAATTTCTGGACAAAGCCAGTGATCAAAAGAAAGATAGTTAGAGACAAGGATCAGACCTCACATCAGATGCCCCCCATGAAGCCCCTGTGAGCAATATGCCCATTTTAGACCTTAGATTAGATTCCATTGTTAAAAGAACCTGACAGTGGCACTACCCATATCAAACCTCAGATCACACCCGAGGCCCTGTATCCCATTTTGTCCATAAGCTCACATCAGACTTAAAGTGATGGCAAACTCTCCCTTTTATAAAAACAGATCTGGAATATTAGTGATATTTTAGATGGAGTTTAATTCATCAGTTGTAATGAAGATTTGCTATAACTTACTTTTTAATATAGATATAAAAATTCAAATGCCCGGCACTTCAAAAGTCATATTTTTTGTGATTTAAAGATTTAAACTGTTCTCCAATCAGAGCTCTCACATTTAGGCACTTTTTTGTAGCTAAATGGCTGATTGGAGAACAGTTCAAACAGTTAGCTCACAGAAAAAAATGGTTTTTGAAGTGGGCGGGGTGTTTGAATTTTATATCTATTGCTAACATTCCTGATCTGTTTTTATAAAGAGGAGATTTTACCATCACTTTAAGAATTGATTAAATACTACTAGACTGTCTGCTTAAATACTGGTCATCTTTTCAAGTTTTTAGACACAATCAGACAATCAGTCCCACAATGTACCCCACCTCCACAACAAATGTGTTGGATATCCTATATTTAAGTCATTAAAGAATCAGCACTTATGACTCATAATAGCATTCATCTGTATCCATTATTCAGGTGTATACTATAAAAATTAGAAGACCTGACCTTTTGATTTCTAGGAAAACAATACTATGTTATTTGCAAAATTATAGGATGTATTTCATGGTTGGATGATGCTGTATATGGTAATATTAATCTCTTTTTCTTGGTGTTGTGGTAATAAGTGAATTAATATTTGCAATGATATGAGAAGTTTGGAAGGATGTGTAAAAATATATAGAATATTATTGAGATGCCACTTTTGTAAGCTGAAATTGATGGTGTCATCTGTAAACTTACTTCAGATATTCCAGATCAATTTTGAATGGAATTACCCAGTCAATGCGCCCATTTATGAACTGGTATAGGCAGCGTGGTCCATTTATCAAACCCAGAATCGATACAACAACTCCATACAGTCCCCCTATAACTCCCACAGCAGCAAGTATAATGGAGAGGAACATCTGGAGACAAGAGAGCACATTTGTTTTATTCACATACGATATATATATATATATATATATATACACACACAAGCACACACACAGGCGTACCTCATTTTATTGCACTTCACTTTATTGCACTTCGCATATATTACGTTTTTTATAAATTGAAGGTTTGTGGCAACCCTGCGTCAAGCAAATCTGTCTGCGCCATTTTTCCAACATATATACACTTATAAACACATAAAAAGTTTTACATATGTATATATATACAGTATATATATATATATATATATATATATATATAAGATCTAGGAAAGGAAGGGCACTCTCAGGATTTATATACCTCAAAGTTAGTTTATTGTTTATAACAACAACGTTAGAAAGTCATAAGGATAGGTCGACGTTTTGGCTTACATAGAAGCCTTCATCAAGACAGATGAACAACTCACAACGGCGACTTGCAGCCGCACACAACACCACCAGCAAAACATTCATTCTGTTTTGCTGGTGGTGTTGTGTGCGGCTGCAAGTCGCCGCTGTGAGTTGTTCATCTGTCTTGATGAAAGCTTCTATGTAAGCCGAAACGTCGACCTATCCTTATGACTTTCTAACGTTGTTGTTATAAACAATAAACTAACTTTGATGTATATAAATCCTGAGAGTGCCCTCCCTTTCCTAGCTCTTAACTACAATCCATTGAGGATTGCACCCAGGTGCTTCATTATTAGTTGAAGCTGGAGTGCTGGAACACGTGCTAATTGGATTATATATATATATATATATATACACACACATTATTTATAGACAGGATCCCACACTCACTGCTTAAGTCCAGCTCCCGGGGTGCACTTTAAACCATTAGTATAGAAAGAACATAAGAAAGGCACTCTCCGTATGTTTAGTGTAATAACTTTACTTGGATGAACGTTTTCGGGGTGACCCCGAAAACGTTCATCCAAGTAAAGTTATTACACTAAACATACGGAGAGTGCCTTTCTTATGTTCTTTCTATATATATATATATATATATATATATATATATATATATATATATATATATATATATATATATATATATATATATATATATATATATATATATATACACACATACATACACACATACATACACACACAACCCCAGCAAAAAGATTCTGACGCGCTGAAGGCTCAGATAATGGTTAGTATTTTTTTGCAATAAAGCATTTTTTAATTTAGGTATGTAGATTGTTTTTTAGATAATAATGCTATTGAGTATAGCATAGTGTAAACAAAACTTTTATATCCACTGGGAAGCGAAATAATTTGTGTGACTTGCTTTGTTGCTGTGGTCTGGAACCGAACCTGCAATATCTCAGAGGTATGCCTTTATATATAAACACACACACACGCATGCATACATGCATACATGCAGAATCATACGCATAAAAAAGGGGATTTGTTCATTTCAAATGGAACTTTCTTAAATAATTTTAATTTTTACTACTGCTATTATTTTCTTCTTTATGATTATCATATCCTAAATTGTTAGAACCTGTAAGCATTTTAATAAAGAAAAATGAAAAAAGCAAAAAGACACAAAAAGGCAAACGGCTAGATTTGGAGTTTTGTCGGTAACGACCCGAAAAACTAACGCCGGCTTTTTTCTGGCCGCACCATAAAATTAACTCTGGTATTGAGAGTCCACAAAAAGGCTGCGTTAGGCTCCAAAAAAGGAGCGTAGAGCATTTTTAACGCAGCTTCAACTCTCGATACCAGAGTTGCTTACGCAAGCGGCCAGCCTCAAAAACGTGTTCGTGCACGATTCCCCCATAGGAAACAATGGGGCTGTTTGAGCTGAAAAAAAACCTAACACCTGCAAAAAAGCCGCGTTCAGCTCCTAACGCAGCCCCATTGTTTGCTATGCGGTAACACTTCTACGTCTGCACCTAACACTCTAACATGTACCCCGAGTCTAAACACCCCTAGCCTTACACTTATTAACCCCTATTCTGCCGCCCCCGCTATCGCTGACCCCTGCATATTATTATTAACCCCTAATCTGCCGCTCCGTAAACCGCCGCTACTTACATTATCCCTATGTACCCCTAATCTGCTGCCCTAACATCGCCGACCCCTATATTATATTTATTAACCCTAATCTGCCCCCCACAACGTCGCCTCCACCTGCCTACACTTATTAACCCCTAATCTGCCGACCGGACCTGAGCGCTACTATAATAAAGTTATTAACCCCTAATCCGCCTCACTAACCCTATAATAAATAGTATTAACCCCTAATCTGCCCTCCCTAACATCGCCGACACCTAACTTCAATTATTAACCCCTAATCTGCCGACTGGAGTGCACCGCTATTCTAATAAATGGATTAACCCCTAAAGCTAAGTCTAACCCTAACACTAACACCCCCCTAACTTAAATATAATTTAAATCTAACGAAATTAATTAACTCTTATTAAATAAATTATTCCTATTTAAAGATAAATACTTACCTGGATTAATATTTATTTTACAGGTAACTTTGTATTTATTTTAACCAGGTACAATAGCTATTAAATAGTTAAGAACTATTTAATAGTTAAAATAGTTAAAATAATTACAAATTTACCTGTAAAAGAAATCCTAACCTAAGTTACAATTAAACCTAACACTACACTATCAATAAATTAATTAAATAAACTACCTACAATTACCTACAATTTACCTAACACTACACTATCAATAAATTAATTAAATACAATTCCTACAAATAAATACAATTACATAAACTTGCTAAAGTACAAAAAATAAAAAAGAGCTAAGTTACAAAAAAATAAAAATATTTACAAACATAAGAAAAATATTACAACAATTTTAAACTAATTACACCTACTCTAAGCCCCCTAATAAAATAACAAAGCCCCCCAAAATAAAAAAATGCCCTACCCTATTCTAAATTACTAAAGTTCAAAGCTCTTTTACCTTACCAGCCCTGAACAGGGCCCTTTGCGGGGCATGCCCCAAGAAGTTCAGCTCTTTTGCCTGTAAAAAATAAAATACAATACCCAAGCCCCCCAACATTACAACCCACCACCCACATACCCCTAATCTAACCCAAACCCCCCTTAAATAAACCTAACACTAAGCCCCTGAAGATCTTCCTACCTTGTCTTCACCTCACCGGGTTCAACGATCTGTCCAGAAGAGCTCCTCCAATGTCCTGATCCAAGCCCAAGCGGGGGGCTGAAGAGGTCCATGATCCGGCTGAAGTCTTCATCCAAGCGGGAGCTGAAGAGGTCCATGATCCGGATGAAGTCTTCATCCAAGCGGCAGCTGAAGAGGTCCATGATCCGGATGAAGTCTTCTATCAACGGCATCTTCAATCTTCTTTCTTCCGGATCCATTTTGCAGACCTCCGACGTGGAACATCCTCATCTCCCGACGCCTACTAGCCGAATGACGGTTCCTTTAAGGGACGTCATCCAAGATGGCGTCCCTCGAATTCCGATTGGCTGATAGGATTCTATCAGCCAATCGGAATTAAGGTAGGAATATTCTGATTGGCTGATGGAATCAGCCAATCAGAATCAAGTTCAATCCGATTGGCTGATCCAATCAGCCAATCAGATTAAGATCGCATTCTATTGGCTGATCGGAACAGCCAATAGAATGCGATCTCAATCTGATTGGCTGATTGGATCAGCCAATCGGATTGAACTTGATTCTGATTGGTTTACATAACATTCTAACATTCAATTTTCGAATGTTCAGTTTTGAATTTTACGATTACATTCAAAAATATTAATTTAAAAAAAATTTAATTTATATATTTGTAATAGTATTTCTAATGCTTTCTTTAAATGTAATATTCAAATTAGAAAAATTAGAATTTATATATTTGTAATAATATTTATAATGCTTTCTTTAAATGTAATATTCGAATTATGCAATATTCGATCAAAATAGAAACTTTCAAATAGATATATTTGTATCTATTATGTATCAATCTACTAGATTCCCTACCCCATGAACTATTGAACTTCTGAATAGTATTTATTAAATAGAATGTTAAATTCGAAATTTCGAATGTGCACATTCGATCTAATTATAAACATTTGAATTCGAAAGTGACATTCGAAAACTGTAAATAGCATTCGATTATAGAATTTTTAAGAATATTTGTTCGTATCACCATTCGGATTTCTAAGAATGCACAGCACCAAAATTTTATAAATAAACATTAGAAATGTATCATGCATGATTAAGGGAATTGCTCCCGAAACGTTGCATTTGTTTGTACCTGTAACAATAATACATTTCTAAGGTTTATTTATAAAATTTAGGTGCTGTGGATTCTTACATTTTGATATTGGAGAGGATAGCAGTCTGCTCTGTTCCACAGGCAACAAGAAATACAGGAAAAAGGGGCTGTTTGTGAATTGTTTGGTGCTGCTGGCATTTGGATTTGCAATTCGAATTTCGGTAATAACATTAGTTCTAACATTCGAATTTGGAAATTTACTCATTCGCCCATCCTTAGTTTTGAGGCATGCTTTATTATGTATGTGCACACAAACTGAGATCCATGAAGACATGGTTTGACAAGTTAGATGTGGAGGAACTCTAATGGCCTACAAAGCTCCCTGACCTCCACCTCATTGAACACCTTTGGGATGAGTTAGAATACCAATTGCAAGCCCAACCTTCTTGTCTGGCATCAGTGACTGACCTCACAAATACACTTTGGGCTGAATGGTCACAAATTCTTAAAAGCACACTTAACAATACTGCAGAAAACCTTCCTAGAAGAGTTGTTTGTGGTTTTGGAATGAGATATCCAACAAGCTTAAATAAGTGTGATGGCCAGGTGTCCACATACTTTTGCCGATATAGTGTGTATAAATATATTTTATATATATATATATATATATATATATATATATAAATAAATATTTAGTATATACAACACAGATAGTCTGGTATTCTCCTGCAAGCACACAGCTAGATTAAAAGCAGAAATGGAAGAAGTAGTTACAGAATTTGGCTAAATGCTTTAAGGCCAGGACTATGTCAAGGTCTGTTCCTCCCTGCGCCCCTACCTACAGCCACACAATGCATATTTTTAATCAACTGAAATATAAACAATGGTATCACAGATATTACAAATGGCGTGTGCCACTCTTGTTTGTATCTCAGTCTGCTTGATTGAACGCATGCATTGTATAGCTGTAGGCAGGGACCTACTACCCAGTCCACTTTGAGAGTGCAGTCCATTTCAGTGTTTATATATATATCCTCCATAGAAACAAACTTCTCTTTTCAACACATTTAAATGGACAATAAATGTTGCTCTCTCTGCTCATGCACTGCACAACTGAGACCCAATCTACAACGCCTCTACTTATTTACAATAGGGAACATGGATGAACATCTGATTGTGCAGTTTGAAAATAAGTCAGCAAAAATGTATCCATGGGGGGTTTCTAAAGTGGGCATGTAACGTGATTTTAGACCTGATTATCTTTTAGATGCAGATAGAGCATGCGATTTTAAAAAACTTTCTAATTTATTTCTGATATCAATTTTTCTTCCTTTTCTTGTTATCTTTGGTTTAAAAGCAGGGACATATGATTAGGAGCCGGCCCATTTCGGGAGCACACTATGGCAGTAGTTTTGCAAGAATGTTAACCATTTGCAAGAGCACTAGATAGCAGCACTATTTCCTGTCATGTAGTGCCACAGATGCCTACCTAGGTATCTCTTCAATACAGATTATCATGGGAACAAAGCAAATTTGATAACAGAAGTAAATTGGAAACTTTTTAAAAATGGTCTGCTCTGTCTGAATCACAGAAGAAACGTTTTGAGTTTCATTTCCTTTTAAGGTATTGAAAAGCTGAGGGTTTTTTTTCAAGTCAGAAAACAGCTTTCAAAAGGATTGTTTTAAGGGGCTAAGTTTGTATCAGAAATGTTTGTGATCGTGCCACCAAATCAAATTACAGCTTCAAGATTCCAATAGAATAGAGCATTCAATTAAAAAAAAACCCTGTCTAATATACTTACAATATAAAAATGTGCACATTATTTCTATATATACTTTCTGAGACTCCAGCTACTACTGAGTATGTGCAAAAGTGCAAAGTATATACGTGTATGCATTTTGTGTTTGGCTGATGGTTGTCACATGGTACAGTGGGAGGGAAAATTGGATTAAAGGGTATATTTATTATAGTGCGGACGAACATGATACAATGTAGCGTATCATGTCCGCCGCACATCGATAAATGCCGACAGCATACGCTGTCAGCATTTATCATTGCACCAGCAGTTCTTGTGAACTGCTAATGCAATACTGGCCCCTGCAGATTCGTGGCCAATCGGATGCTAGCAGGGGGTGTCGATCAACCCGATCGTATTCAATAGGGTTGATTTCTGTCCGCCGCCTCAGAGCAGGCGGACAAGTTATGGAGCAGCGGTCTTTAGACCGCTGCTTCATAACTTTTGTTTCCGGCGAGCCTTGATAAATTGACCCCTATGGATTACTTTTGAAATTTGCCTGAAAATATTCTACTGCTCATTTCCAATTCAAAGGAAGTGCTATTGCATTGTCTTTTTATTGTGCATTTGTCAGTTATTTAATTCTACTATATTTAGTGGTCCTTAAAGACCTCTTATTTGAAATCAGCAATTATCATTTAATGTAAGAGAGCTTTGGAAAACAGTAAATGGAATTTGCATGCATTAAAACTGGATACAAATATTTAGAAGCAAAAAACACTGGAACTTAAGATCTAGTTTAAAAATCTGTTGTATACTGAATAAGGATTAAAACTTTATTAAATTACACGAAAATGCATTCATTATAAAAATATATAATGTTCTTACCCCACATCGATTGTTGCAGCAGCCACGCTTTCCTGTACACTGGATGTAAATTGCAGGAATCAGTACCTGGTGGCAGAATTAATAGAAAAAGGACATTTTATAAATGAGCAAATATCCTTAAAAGTTGATACCAGTTGCTTATTTAGATTTTGTGCTGCACTGGGAAATCTGTTGCCCCCCCCCCCGAACCCACCCACCTCCATCAATTTTAGTTAATATTTGTCTTCCACTAGAAAGCCATAGATTATTGATTTGCAATAAAATGAATACATTAAATATATGGAGAGCATAGAAGTGGTAATCTATCATGGCATTGGCTAAAGGGAGGGCTTTGAAAGTCCATAAGTTAGCTACCAGTCCACTTACAGGGACAAGGGTGTCTGCCCTTTCAAATGAGGGGCCCCACACACCTGTAAGATGCAGATGATTGCTATAAAACTACAATAATGTGCAGCAGCACTTAAAATATTGTTTACCCTGAGGGGGAGTGGGGCTCTAATAGAGCACTTATCTTGCCCCCTGTCTATGTTAAAGGGACAAGTGACTCCTCATTTGAAAGAACAGAGTCAGTATTTTAAGTGCTGCTGCAGTGTATTGACATTTTTACTGCAATCATCAGCATCTTACAGGGGCATGTGATCCCTCATTTGAAAGAACAGACATCCCTCTTTCTAATAAAGGGTTCCTTGGCATAAAAAAACCTGCATCAGCACTTAAAGTGCTTCTAAATCTGATGGGAAGGGAAAGGAGTCCATACTTAATGGCTCCAAAGTAACCCTTACCACATAAATAGAGCATACAACTTAGGCCTCGCTTCCATTGAGTCGTAATTCAGTTTGCGTGCACTCGCAAACCGTTAAATATGCTGTCGAAAGCAATAGCGTTTAACGACTGTTTCCAATGGCGCGTTATACCTCAATATCGGCTGCCGGACTTCGGCTGCCGAAAAGATTTTCGCGTCCCATAGAAAGTAATAGAAGCCGTTAATCGATAAATTATACCAGGTTTCCATTGAAAGCGCTAACCGTTAATACATTGTCGGAGGCTGTCGATACATTGAGAAATATTACCCCCAGCTCAACTAGGTGTAAAAGAGGAAAATTGTACTTTTTGAGACCTATTTTCTATTGAAATTATAAAACTTGCAAATAATGCAAGTGTTTTAATGTAGAAATAAATTGTTATAAGTAATATTTATTGTTGTCTCATGTATAGAAATAGTTGAACTTATATTCTAATAGAAATATCAGTATATATTTAAATATAATAATATATGCAAGAACATATCTACAGAATGCAAACTAGACCTATGCCTAGGGCAGCAAGAAATATTACTTATATTTATGAAGTGTTAAATATAATTATATTAGAAAATAGTATTTGATTATTAAAAATATGGATAAGTGTTTTTTTATTTTTCTTGAGAGGCGATCACAGGTAATAAGCACGGACGTTAAACGTAAATTCTATAGCGTAAGGTCGGGTTACCTTAGCAACTAATTGATTTTCAAGAAATCCGACGTCAGATGGAAGCGTTAACACAACGTTAACTTACAGCTACACGAAAAGAGCAACTGCGCGCAACACGCTAATCTTTTCAATGGAAACCTGGTACTAAAATGCAGCCGTAAATTACTTTTAGCTGTCGGCCGCTTCGGTAGCTTACGGCTCCATTTTTAACGACTCAATGGAAGCGAGGCCTTAGTGGGTAATTGCTATAGACAGTGCAATCCCCTGTAAAAAATAAGTGTTACCTGAATCCCTTTTAAAGTTCTGAGCACCAAAAAAGGCACCTGCCTTTTTTTGGTGCTCAGAACTTTAAAAGGGATTCAGGTAACACTTTTTTTTTTTTTTTTAAATGGAGAGGTCCCCCTTTCAAAAATGGGATCAAATGCCCAGGTGATCACCATGGCAAAAGTGCAGAACCATATGGTACAGAATCAGGGAGGTGGGTATCTTTTATGTTGACCCCTAGAAAACATAACTTAAGACCCTTATTTGATATCAGCAATCATTATTTTTCAAATGAGGGGTCCTGTGTTCATTCGGCTGCCAGTTAATTGATCAAAACAACAAGAAATACCTTTCAGGATTGATTCTATTTTGTGGGTTCTCTACATTTTTTAGGCTATTATTACCCCTTCACCATAATTATATATCATAAGAACACACATTTTAAAGCTTATGGTCCAATAATTCAAAAAATGGGTGTCAGGTCTTTACAGCTATCATTTGAAATAATGATCACATGACTAAATGCTAGCCTCATTTTGATGGGTTGATATTAGGGTTCACAGAGCTATGTTTATATGACCTAATAAAAAAACTAGGAATCAAAATAAATGGCAGAACTGGATGAATGGAAAAATAGATCATAATTTGTCAAATTCTATAGATTACTTTTTTTTCCCAATATTTTTTGCTTTATTCTGTGAGCTTGGGCAGGGGTAGTAGCATGTAAAGATTTCCAAAATTGTTAAGTTACTCTTCTGGGAAATCAGAATTTTAAATAATTAAAAAATATTTTTATAGTCATATATCTTAGACCTACTAATGTTCTGCCTAAAAGGAAAGTTTTATTATCTGCTTTTCCATTTTTAATTGTTATTGAACTAAATATTTATGAAATCCCCAATTATTTTCTAAAAATGCTTCTTCTGCTGAGAAAAAAACCAAAGTTTGTGTGGGTCCATCAGAAAAAAAGTTAAAATAGGGCTTTTTTTTATTTTGTTAGGGTGATTAGAGTAGGTGTAATTAGTTTAAAAATCTTGTAATTTCTTTATTATTTTCTGTAATTTAGTGTTTTTTTTCCCGTACTTTAGATTTTATTTAATTGTAATTAATTGTATTTAATTTAGGTAATTAATTTAATTATAGTGTAGTGTTAAGTGTAATTGTAACTTAGGTTAGGTTTTATTTTACAGGTAAATTTGTCTTTATTTTAACTAGGTAGTTATTAAATAGTTAATAACTATTTTTTTTTTTTTTTTTTTTTTTTTTAAATTTTGGTTTTTTATTAAGACTTTTATAAAGTAAAACAAAAATTTTAACATACACAACATTGTCCAATATACCATGGACTGCACTTACAATCATTTGAAAAGTTTGGAGTACAGCTAATACAGTTCAGGTTACTTAAAACATTACTGCCAGAATATCTGTATTTATATTCTTGTGCGTGTCAGTCCATTATATATGTGTTGGTGTTAATACCAGAGGATGTCTTATTTTTCTATGATAAGAGATAGATAGGATGTATTATTAATGATATTTACACCATCAGGTCAGAAGGGTCTAAGGGTAATATTTAGAAGAGAACATTTGGAAGGTGTTGGAGTTATGAAGGTAATTCTCAACCATGTCAACAGTGTCAGCCCAGGGGTGGAGGTAGGTAGAGGGGGGGACAGGATTGGGGTTAAGGTGGAGGGGATAATTTAGGTGTGAGGGGGAATACGAGAGTTGTCACAATCTGGGTGGATTGTTAGCCAAGGAGACCAGGTGTCACTGTAGGAATCTGTTTTATCTAGCACTCTGTGAGAGTATTGTTCCATTATCCTAATGTATCTGATGATTGTCAGTACTTGTGCGAAGGATGGAGGTCTCTTTTTTTTTTCCCTTCTCTAGCAATCGCTAATTTCAATGCCATGAGTCCCTGTGTGTTAAGAGATAGAAACCGAAGATTTTCCATTCTTAAATTTGGGTTACAGGAGGAGGTAGGCACAAGAGGGGTAGGTTGAGCAAACACAAAGATCGGGAAGAGGGCAGGACAGTGAGTTAGTGGTTCCCACCCCTGGGCTTGGCGGTGAAAGGCTGCACGGGTAGAGTCTGAAAGATGGTCGAAGTAGAAATATTAGTCTAATGGTGTAATTATAATTCGTGCAAGGTAAGTAAGTAAAGCACTACAGCGGACAAGAGCCGCTTAGGTTTGAAAAAAGAAAGAAGAGGCGAGAGAAGAAATAAAAGAATTAAGGCAGAGGGCCCTAATTGAAAGGTAAAAAAAGAGAAGGGAGGGATGAGGGGGGAGGAGAAAAAAGAAGAAAAAGAGAAAGAGAGGGGCGGAGCCAAAAAAGGGGATAGAAATTAAATTTTAATGTCAATAGTTTAGCCAAGTGAGGGGTTCAGGAGGAGATACAGATAAGAGTATCCAATCTAATACTGTCCGAGATAAGTAAGGATGGACGGAGTTAGTGGAGTTAGAACCCCCCTCCAGATAGAATCATAGTTTGTGAGTAGTGGAAGTGAAGAGTGCGTGAGAGATAAGTCATATGTAATAGGGCAAGGAATAGACATATAGAAAGGTGAGCAAATCAGTAGGACTAAAAACATTGTAGTAGGTATTTTTAACTTAAACATAAACTTAGATTAACTTAACATCAATTACTTAGTTGCTCCCGACGTGTCATTTACATAACCTGCTGTTTCTCAGAAGTCTTACAAGTAATGGGTGCAACCAAGAGAACAACCTAAAGGGTAAAACATAGTTAACTTGTGTCTTAAACAAACATGAGTGAGAGACAGTCCTCTGTACCACCAAAGCAGGAGGGATCACAGAGTAATTATAAACTCGTAAAGTCAGGCACTGGGCTCTCATGTGAGTAAGATATGTACCCGTGTGTGGGCCCAGTTAAGCCTGAGTCTTGTTGTACCTCCTATGGGAGAGGTATTGACAAAAGAAGAAAATGGGGAGCCTCCTAGAAAGGGGGGCCAAGTGTTAGGTGATTCTGGAGTCAGTTCAGTCTTTCGGTGTTGGAAGACTGCCTCTGATGGATGGGCATATTTCGAGGGGATTGGTGGTACATATATATATAGAAAATTTAAGTATTACCTAAGAATCTCAGGCTTGTCTGTCTGGTGGGGGTGATGTTCTCAGTTGATGAGGTCTCCATTCGGACACAGATGGATTCAGAGTATCAGCTGCTGCTGTGGCTTTTCTCTGTTGCTCCTGGGTAGAAGATAGACCCAGGGAGCGAAGGAGTGTCATACCTTGTTCTGGAGAAGTGATCACATATGAGCGTTCTTGGTGTTGAAGAAACAATTTTACCGGGAACCCCCACCTGTACTTAATGTTATTGTGTCGAAGAATTTGGGTGAATTGTTGAAATGTTCTTCTTCTTGCCAAAGTGTGCTGTGACAGGTCCGGGAAGATCTGTACTTTGTGGTATGGTTCTTGTAGGGATTTATTGGAGAAAGATGCTCTAAGTATTTTCTCTCTGGTGGAGTAGTAATGGAGTCTTACAATAACGTCTCTAGGAGTATCAGCATTTGAATTGCGTGGTCGCAAAGCTCTGTGAGCTCTATCGAGCAGGAGATCTTGTGCCTGAGGTGAACCCAGTAGCTCTTTAAACAGTCCGTTCAGATAGTCCTGCAAATTGGCTGTGGTTATGGCCTCTGGGATACCACGGAATCTTAAATTATTCCGACGGGATCTATCTTCTTGGTCTGCCAGTTTGCCCTCCAGGTCTGTAATTAGCTCCGCCAGGGTCTGGGAATAGGCAAGGAGGTTTGCGTGATCAACTGCTAAGTCCTCGTGCTTCTTCTCAAGCGTTTCAGTACGCTCTCCAAGAGATGAGAGGTCTCGCCTCAATTCGCCTACTGACTGCCTTAGTTCCTGACGTAGAGACGTATAGTGGGTATCCATCTTGTCTGATAGGGACTTGATTGTATCCAGGAATGTGGCTTGCGTTAATGCTGGTTGGTCTCTTCTAGTTACGTCTGTTTTGTGACTTTTACCACTTATTGCAGAGACTTCTCTAGATTCTTCTTCAGATAGATCTTGGTCTGAGGTGTTTCTGCTATGGAAGTGATCTGTGAGAGTTCTCTTTGGGTTTTCTTGACGTTTCTGTTTCTTCCCCATAGCTTGCGACATGTTCGTGAAATTAAATAGAGACACCTGGCTATACACTCACACTATATTGTACCGTACGTAGGGGATTTGAAAAGTACGTCGTATGGTTTCCACTTCAATAATGGGGTCTGGAGGGGGTTCTACCCACACCGTCACTGCAGGATTTAGCCCTGCATGTTCTTAGGATCCTGTATAGAGAAAGTCTGTGAGTGCAAACTAGGGGAGTTGTTGTTGGTGAGGCCCCTCAGGGGGAAGATTTAGGAAGCACCCACAGCAAGGTGGACCCGTCTCTGCTGCCAAATAATGAATCTAGTCTGATTCCAAACTGAAAAAATTCATAGCAGTATTGAGGCTGAAGTTAGATGTAAGCTTTTTACTGGCGGTGGTATATAAGCAAAAGTCCACAGTCTATTAAAATAGCATACGGTAAATACCAATCCAATCTCAGTTAGAGTGATAGATTGCGCCTGCTGTGGTGATGCAAAAGCAGCCGGTCACACAGGATGCGTAGGCAATACAGTAAATACTAATCCATAAAAAGAAGTTAAAAATTGTGCCAATGTGGCAGTCTGAGACAAAAGCTTGTATATATAGCTAGCCTGGGTGTCAGAGTGGGTAATGCACCTCTAAAGCGGTTGAATTTGAGTGTTTATAGTTGACAAATGTTGTTAACTCTATTCCCCTTTCTTCCATACACTGGCTGAGAGAGATGTACTGGGGGCCCACACAGAACCTCCTCTACCTGTTGGATAAGTAGTGTGCAAGTTTGTAGGCGAATCTGATAGTAAATTACTGCAGTTCCAAAAATTAGGATTATGCTCAGGGAGATAATTGTTGTTGAGATCTGCTCTATTTGGGTTAAAGCTGTGGCTGGTAACAGGGGAAGCAGAAATAGCGTAGTTCAGGGCCCTAATATGAAGGGCTGTCAGAAGCGTGGAAAACTTTATATTTTCTATGTTTGCTTGGAGAGGCTCCTTTCCTTCATATGCTAAGCCTTTGTGCTCCTCTCCCTCTATATGAGCAGGCTATTTACTGGACTCAGTATTTTATGGGTACATGTATGCAAAGAGGGAAACAAAGTTATCTAACTGTAGGCCCAGACTTCCCTACTAGTGCCCGCTAAACAGATGTGGTTCTGTGTTACTCACGGTCAGGAGCACTGTAACTTTTTCTCTACTCCCTTCTCTGGGCCTCAATCGGGAGCTCTGGAATGGACAGTCCTGTAAGCAGTGGTTATTCCAGTTGCTCAATAGTTGGTCAGAGAAGGAGCCGTTGTTCCGTAAATGTGATTGTGATGATTCCACGTGGCTCTGCAGCGGGTATTAAGATGGCGCCGCCTCCGTGCGGCTGAAGATGCCGGGGCTGCGCGCTGACTCTGTGATTTAAAGAGTGAGCGGGCAGAACAGCTGTGCACCTCGGGGTACAAAGCTGTCTGGTAAACTCACCCCGTTGTGTTTAGTATGCTGTTTGGTATGTTAGCTGCCGGAGAGTATCCGGTACTAGGGTCCCCCTGGAGAGGGCTATGCTTGTGGTGTATAGATGCCCGGTCTTCTCTAACACGGCAGGATGATGTGTTTATGGAAGCGTCAGACCCCAAAGTACATCAGATAGAAGAGCCAGTTATATATAAGAACAGGGAAAATAAAAATAATTAAGAAAAAAAGGGTAAGGTTGTATAATTTAGCTGGCTCTATTAGAAAGTATAGCAGGAGCTCTGTGGAAGTGCGACCAGCTTCTCCCGGTGTTGGCTCCGCCAGTTAATAACTATTTAATAACTATTGTACTTAGTTCAAATAAATACAAAGTTGCCTGTAAAATAAAAATAAACCCTAAGCTAGCTATAATGTAACTATTAGTTATATTGTAGCTAGTTTAGGGTTTATTTTATAGGTAAGTATTTAGTTTTAAATAGGAATTATTTAGTTAAGGATAGTAATTTTATTTAGATTTATTGTAATTATATTTAAGTTAGGGGGGTTAGGGTTAGGGTTATACTTATATTTAGTGGTTAATAACTTTAGTATAGTGGCGGCGACGTTGGGGACGGCAGATTAGGGGTTAATAAATGTAGGTAGGTGGCGGCGATGTTAGGGACGGCAGATTAGGTGGTTAATAATATTTAACTAGTGTTTGCGATGTGGGAGTGCGGCGGTTTAGGGGTTAATATGTTTATTATAGTGGCGGCAATGTCCGGTTCGGCAGATTAGGGGTTAAAATTTTTATTTTAGTGTTTGCGATGTGGGGGGCCTCGGTTTAGGGGTTAATAGGTAGTTTATGGGTGTTAGTGTACTTTTTAGCACTTTAGTTAATAAGAGTTTTATGCTACGGCATTGTAGTGTAAAACTCTTAACTACTGACTTTAAAATGCGGTACCAGTCTTGACAGGAGAGGGTCTACCGCTCACTTTTGGTCAGACTCATAATACCTGCGCTATGCAAGTCCCATTGAAAAAAGAGGATACGCAATTGACGTAAGTGGATTTGCGGTATTTCCGAGTCTGGCCAAAAAAGTGAGCGGTACACCTGTACCTGCAAGACTCGTAATACCAGCGGGCGTTAAAAAGCAGTGTTAGGACCTCTTAACGCTGCTTTTTAACCCTAACGCACAACTCGTAATCTAGGCCTTCGTTTGTTATTTAAGGGTAGGTTTATTTTTGTAATGTAGTTTTTTTTTGGTAAATGTTAGTTTTATTTTTTTGTAATGTAGTTTTTTTGTTATGTTAGATTTTTTATTTTTGGTAATTTAGTTTATTTTTTTAAGTAACGTTAGTTATTTTTTTAGGGTAAGCTTGGGTTTTAATTTTATTTTACAGGTAAGTTTTTATTTATTTTAAGGAAGTTGGGATAGTTTTTAATTTATGGGTATTTTAATTGGGGTTAAGTTAGGGGGTGTTAGGTTAGGGGGTTTAGCTATTAGTGTTTTACTGTGCATTGTGGGGGGCTGGCAGTTTAGGGGTTAATAGTTTAATTATGTAGTTTGTGATGTGAGGGGCTAACGGTTTAGGGGTTAATAGTTTATGTAGTTTGCAATATGGGGGGATGGCGGTTTAGGGGTTAATAGTTTATGTAGTTTGCGATGTGGGGGGCTGCCGGTTTAGGGGTTAATATTTTATATAGTTTGCGATGTGGGAGGATGGCGGTTTAGGGATTATTAGGCTAGGGGCTTATGGTAGGGTGTTAGGTTTTTTTCAATTATTTTTTGTTGTTTTTCGCAAATAGGGTGTTAGATTTTTTCTCCATTTTTTTTTTTCTCCATTGATTTCTATGGGGGAACACATGCACGTGAAAATATCGCAAGTGATGTTTGCGATTCTCTGGCTACCGCTAGAGAAAAAATATATTTTTTTCAACTTGTAATACTAGCGGACCCCGAGAATCACAAAAAGCATTTTGCTAGCGGTGTTTTCGCTAACGGTAAATTTAGATTTGTCGTGCGACTTGTAATCTCGCCCATCATGTTTCTCACTGCACAATGTACGAGAATAGTGAAGGAAAGAAAACAAAAATTGCTAGTAATGATTGTTAAAGATCCGCAGCCAGGCAGTAAGCAGCGGTGCTGGTGAACTATGCAACAGCTGGCACCAGTGCAATAATAGGTGAAGAAAATTAAGGTTTAAAATGAAGCACATAATTTTCTGTTTGATACACCCTTTGTGCCAGCACTGATTCTTACAAAAAGAAAAGCGCTCTAACAGGAACGAACAACAGCTCAGTGGCTTGTTCTATGGCCAGTTACAACCTAGGAGCAGCCTCTTTTAGACCAGTTGTGCTTTTCATAGAGGAAAACATTCCTGAAGTATATTGCTCTGATCCCGCCAAGTAAGGTCAGTCCAGCCCCAAAACACCAGGCAATTCTCTTTTAAACAAGGAACATGAAAACCACAGATGATCGTTTCGGCCTCCTGTGAGCCTCATCAGTGAGATGCAGCCAACTGGGCTAAAAGAGGCTCAGTCGCATTGCTGCACTGGTGGCACCGCCCTCTTAAATGAGGGGTCACGCATAAACAACATTTTAAGCCATCTCCTTCCTAGACTCAGCAGGGAAGATGTCATAGAAAGATCTGCTCTCAGCTAATGAGCAGGAAGGAGACTGCAGTCTCCTTCCTCAGCTACAGTGTAAAGGTCCCCAGGATCCAGATGTGAAGGGGGATTCCCCACGATTGAAGACATATAGTGCTCATCTGTATTGTGCAATAGATGTGCATGCATGATAACTACAGGTTGTCATGCTCATCTAAGGGTTTAGGGGGGCTGTTTGGGGTAGGTGACTGTAGCACCTCAAATACCACATTCATTATTATAGCAACCCCAAGCCTCTGGTTCTAGGTGCCCTGAACATATACTTTAGTGTTTTTGTGTTTAAAAAATGCTATGCAAAATAACAGACAAATTATTATCTATAATACAGTTCAATTTTGCAATTAAGGAAGTGCACTGAAAGGTAAACAAGGCAAAATGAGTTATTGCTGGAGCGAAACATTACAGCAATGATTAATCAGACTTTCATGTCTACTTTAACAGAAAATCGGATAGACAATATACTGGTCTAAAATTCAATTTATATCAGTTTATAGTTGTTGCAATCTTAAGATGGACAGCAAAGACACAAAATGACTTGCTCATAAACTCTATATGGTAACTATCATATATCATACAGTGTTAAAAAATATGTTTTAGAACAAACTCCAGCAACCTGGTAAAATTATTATTCAGAGATAAATGTTAAAATAAGGAGCAAGGATCAGTAGTTGACAACATAAGAATGGGAAATTCTCAACACATCCATATAGTCCAAGGAAAGATAGTGTCTTATACGCATGTCCAGTTCTCTATGTACAACAAGCAGATGGGTAAAGGAAAGAGAAAGAGGGGTTTAAGAAAATGAATCTAGGAATAATTTATAGAACATATGGTCCCCACCTTCACAATTCATATTTAGCTTTGTGGTCAAACTTTTGCAACCCATTTTTTTGGTGAAGAAATTCCAATGAATCTTGCTTTGTTTTGCTGTGGGTTTTAATAGCCTAATTCAGATAGTTCTCCCTCTTACCATAACGCCACTCCCCATAAGGCCCCCAAGATACAGAACTTCTGGTGTGAGCTTGGTCTCTGGATCTTGCACTGCATCCACTTTCCATCCAGGAAAAAGCAGAAGAATGTTACAGATGATGGAGATGAAGCAAAATGGGTACAGAGATATCCCAATAAATTTGGAGCACTTTCCAGTACACATGGTGAGACAGAGAGATAGAAGTAATGGCAGAGATAGACAACTAGGTAAAGTGAAAACAATATATGGTTAGTGAAAAAAGAAGGGTAGAAACAGTATATGGAGAAGAAAAAAGAGTGCAAGTGTGTTTGGAAGAAACAATGTAGATAATGGTGGGGAAAAAAGATGTGTATGATTCAAAGAAAAGAAAAGGGTATATCCTGTCAAAGAGATATCATTCCGCAGAGCAGCAGAGAGAGAGAGTGACAGACCAACAAGGTTCAGCAAAGAAAATAATCACAGCACGACTGCTGGCAATGTTGTCAGGTATGGGCGAGATAGCTGGAGTTTTTTTTCCCCACAGAAACCTCTCCCTTCATGCAGATAATCAAGTCATAGACATGATGGAGAGTGAAGTTTGGACCCTGCATGTAAGTTAAATTCTTTAGCAATGAAAGGGCTCATAAACACACAAGCAATAAAATCACACAACATGTTTTACTGGACACATATTATCTCTCCTCAGAAACTGTTAGTTACCTGGTTGTTAGTCAGTTTGGCAATAAAAGCTTAAAGGGACATGTAAGTCAATAAAGCTCTCCAATTTACCTCTATTATCAAATTTACCTCTTGCTGTTAGTATCCTTTACTTAAACTGATCTTGAGCACTTTATGGAAGTGGTGATTGCAACAAAGTTTTTAATAATGTTATACATATAGAACGAGTAAAAGCGTTTGCTTGAGCGCAATCAAACTTAACGCACGTTCGGTTAGAACGACTTCAGAGCTCTGGTTAACTGTTATGCGAGGCCAAAAGGTTGGACAAAAAACATCAAAAATACCTTTAAAAATACAGTTACAGTTATAAGTGCTTAAAGATATGAGGTCTCAGGTGTTAGAAAAAAAAGGCTGCATGGGGCTTTAACATAGAGATACATACTTATACATGCCTTAACATGTATTTGTATGTGTATATATATAGTGTGTATATATATATATATATATATATATATATATATATATATATATATGTGTGTGTGTGTATATTTATATTTATGTGTTTTATTGTATATTTATTGTACATATTTCCCATTCCAATATTCTTCACTTACAGGAAAATAAACATACTGTATATATATATATATATATTTATACATATATATATATATATATATATATATATATATATATATATATATATATATATATATTTATATATATTCTATTATTATTATTACTATTATCAGGTATTTGTAGAGCGCCAACAGATTCCGCAGCGCTGATATGGATTATTTACAATATTTTACAGTGATTTTTATACATTTTAAAAATATTTTATATGTAATATTTCAATAACCAGCCTTAAGATTACCTGACCGTGTTAAAATCTAAATTGTGAAACCCGTTGCACAAAACGCTTATTATACATTCCTATGTTCTTTACATAGAAAATAATGTACTTTTTATTATCAAATATATATTTCTATATACGTGTATATGTGATACTGTCCGTGTAAAACATATCTATAACTATTGTAATATATATATAGGTATAGGTATATACAGATATATATAGAAATATGTATTTAAGAATAAAAAGGACATATTCTGCTATGTGAAGAATATTGTAATGTGAAATATTAATATTTCATGTCGAATATAAGTGGTTGGGTTAGCGTGCGAGTATGGGTGTTAGTATTTTTTTATATTTTTTCGCTCTATTGAAGTTTATATGAAGTTAAGAAGTTAACGTGGTTGCGATAATTCTTTGCACGCGTCGGGTTTGCGCTTGTGCAAAAACGTTTTACTTTCAACTTGTAATACGAGTGCAACCTGACGTGTGTAAAAAAACCCGAGCGGAAACGCTAAATAGCTATCCATAAATAATCTAGCCCTAACTGAAACAGAAGAAGGTGTATATGAGGAATACAAGTGGGTAAAGAACAGCAAAACTCTGCTAACAAGGTGAGGTTGCTGAAGACTGTGGTAAGTTCTCCAACCTACCTGCTGAGTTCCTTAAGAAACTGAATGAAATTGTATCTAGAAGAATTGATGCTGTTTGGAAGGCAAAGGGTAGTCAGACCAAATATTGATTTTGAAATAGGGGGTCTTGAAAAAGAGTTCTTTTTCTATTTCAAGAGGGATATATATATATATATTACTCACACACAACTGTGAGCCCTTCCCAGTCCAGTGCTTTGTCACAAAACTTTATTAAAAACTTTATTTTAATAATAAACCTTTATTTTGTATTTAATATGTGTAAATACGAGTTAAATACTATTATGTTTAGATATCATACAGGTAGCCATCAGTTTATTGCCAGGGTTCAGTTCCAGGAACAGTTGTGGAAAAAACAATCTGTGTACAATGAAACCAGTTATATTATGTAAGTCAATGGGAATTAAATGAGTTAAGTTCTAATGTCTAAAATTGACATTAGTAATATATTATATTATAGCAATATATATTGAGCCAGATTACAAGTGGAGCAGTATTTAAAGGGACATGAAACCCAAACATTTCCTTTCATGATTCAGATAGAGAATACAATTTTAAACAACTTTCCAATTTACTTCTATTATTTAATTTGCTTCCTTCTCTTGTTATCCTTTGCTGAAAGGCTTATCTAGGCAAGCTCATGAGCAGCAGAGAACCTAGGTTCTAGTTGTTGATTGGTGACTGCTTATATATACCTATTGTGATTGGGTCACCCATGTTTTCAGTCAGAAACCAGTAGTGCATTGCTGCTCCTTCAACAAATGATACCAAGATAATGAAACAAATTAGATAATAGAAGTAAATTAGAAAGTTGTTTAAAATTGTATTTTCTATCTGAACCATGAAAGAAAAAATTTGGGTTTCATGTCCCTTTAACTTTCCAGCTAGCATGCTAACTCTGTAAGAAGTAAGGTTTTTGTGTGCGTCGGAGAGCACTCTTATTACAAGTTGAAAGTAAAAAGTTTTCGCTCACGCGCTAACCCCAGTGATTGCTTTAATGTATTCCCCATAGAAGTCAATGGAGTAAAAAAGTGTAAAAAAAACTAATACCCTACCCGTTGGTGAACCCTTTCACATATTCTGAAGTGTGCTGACCTGACATGAAAAAAAAAAATATTTCACATTCCAATGTTCTTCACATAGCAGAATATGCTCTATTTATTCATAAATACATATTTCTACATACACCTGATGTACCATATTTTGGTACCATATATATTTTTGAGGGCAAATATTATCTCCAAATATGTGGCACAGCTATTGGTGCAAAGTTTGCATCATCCTATGCTAATTTCTGTCATGAGATGCAGGACATATGCAGGACACAGCAATGATGGTACAACTCTATTTTATTACAGAGCATAGCAATACACATCCAGACAGGTTGATTGTACTAAACTAACTGCGACACAGACACCGGACCTAAGCCCCGCCCACATGCTAGTGACATCACATCCTGCTATCATCACATCTTCCCCTTTTTCAAAGACAAAGCATACATTCGCATATATTAAATAACAAGGTACACCAACAGGGTATACAACAACATTTTGTTTTAGAACATTATAAAAACAGATAGATTAGAAAACATGAACAAATAAATTACATCCTGACTTGGACATCGGGGTAGACTACCCTAGTCCACAGTGACCATGGGATTATTCTGCCCATACTTCCGGTCACTGTTCTAGCTAAAGTCAGTCCCTGTATCGGGCCGGAAGCCTCACCACTCTTCCGCTTGATGTAACTTTGCATGAACTGTCCTCTGATACAGAAGATGGTGAACAAGAGTCTGCTGGAGGCAAAGATATATCCCCGCTATGATCTTGCTGAGGGGAAGGCACCTCTCTTAGAACAGGGGATCCCACCGGCGGTGGTACTGAGGTATCCGGTTCCAGACTCTCAGGTACAGGCTGAAGATGTCTTCGGTTACGGCGTGTAACCGTCCCTCCCTCTGTAAGGACTGTATAAGACCTTGGTTCTGGAGAGCGGCCCACTACCGTAGCAGGCGTCTTCCATTTCTTCTCATCATCCAGTTTAATTCTGACACTTTGGCCCGCTTTCAGTTCCTGTAAAGGCCTGACAGAATGTCTCCTGTCGTAGAAGAAACGATAACCCTTTTTGGCCTCTTCATCCCTCCTAAGGACTTCGTCCCGAGGAACAGGGCCAGGCGGCTTGAAGACACCCACTGAGGGTAAAGTGGTGCGAATCTGGCGTCCTAGCATCAGCTGTGCCGGGCTAAACCCGGTGGCTTGAATGGGCGTCGCCCTGTATGACAAGAGGGCTAGGTACGGTTCAGATTGCTTTAGAATGAATTTTGTTGTTTGAACTGCCCTTTCAGCCATTCCGTTGGCCTGCGGATAATGTGGACTTGACGTGGAATGTACAAAATCATATTCCCTGCTGAAAGCACTGAACTCTGTAGAAGCGAACTGCATGCCATTATCACTCACCAGCTCCATTGGAATGCCCCAGCGGGCGAACAAGCTCTTCAGGCGAATGATAACGGCCTGACTTGTGATATCATTCAGGGGTGCTATTTCCAAATACCTGGAATAGTAGTCGATAACAACAAGAAACTTTTTCCCGTGCAGTTCGCACAAATCAGCAGCTATTTTCTGCCACGGCCCCGCAGGCAGCGGAGTAGACATTAAGGGCTCCCTTCTCTGAGTAGGCCGGCGTTCCCGGCAAAAGGCACATTTAGACACGTGATTTGCAATGTCGGAGCTGATCCCAGGCCACCACACAGCTGTAGCTGCTCTTTCTCTGCACTTTGTAATGCCTAAGTGGCCATCGTGAATCCTGTTTAACATCTCCTTCCTCATGCTGACAGGAATTACAATACGGTCTTGGAACAGCACCAACCCCTCCAGCTCCGTGAGCTGCGACCTCTCTGGCTGGTAAGCATTTAAAGACATCCAGGCTGCCCGGCTCTCGGGCCAGCCATCTCTTATGTACCTTATAACTTCTCGCAGATCTGTGTCCAAATATGTCTCTTTCTTTATCTCTTCCAGTTTCCTTGAAGAAATGGACTTAGAGGCCAGAACTGAATCAACATACACTTTTACATCCGACTCTGTGGAGGATTCTTCAGCAGCAGCCAGCGGGAGCCTGGACAGTGTTTCTGCCACAACCAGCTGCTTCCCCGGCACATGCACTGCCTGAACATTGAACCTGAGTAGTCTCATTAAAAGTCTCTGGCATCTCAAGGGTGTTTTGTCGATGTCATAAGAATTGATAAGAGGGACTAGCGGTTTGTGGTCAGTTTCCAGACTAAATTTCTCCAAACCCACTAGATAACGCTGAAAGCGCTCACAGGCCCAAACTGCAGCCAGGCACTCTTTCTCAATTTGAGCGTATTTCGACTCCGCAGCCGTCAGTGTGCGGGAACAGTAGGCGATGGGCTGTAGTTTGTTGTCATTCAGCTGCAGGAGTGCAGCCCCCAACCCATAACTGCTTGCATCAGCACTAACCACCGTCTTTTTTGAAGGGTCGTAGAACCTCAGCACTGGGGCAGACCCCAGTAGGGACTTAGCATGCAGGAACGCTTTTTCTTGTGAGGGTCCCCAGACCCAGGCAACATCTTT
Source organism: Bombina bombina (assembly GCF_027579735.1). Taxonomy (NCBI): domain Eukaryota; kingdom Metazoa; phylum Chordata; class Amphibia; order Anura; family Bombinatoridae; genus Bombina; species Bombina bombina. The sequence continues at coordinate 849,710,462 of NC_069504.1, read as the reverse complement.
CTTAAGCAACTCCGTGATAGGGTGCAAAACTGTAGATAAATCTGGAAGAAACTTGCCCACCTAATTTACTAGGCCCAATATCTGTCTCAGCTCATGTACATCAGAAGGGCTTTTCATCTGTTCGATAGCCCGAATTTTCTCGGGGTCCGGCTTGATGCCATCCCCGTTGATGATATGCCCAAAGTAGCATAATTCAGTTTTCCTAAAATGACATTTTTCTTTATTCAGCTTCAGCCCAGACTCTTTGATAGCCTGCAGCACACAACTCAAACGCTGATCATGCTCCTCCACTGTAGACCCATACACTAGAATGTCGTCCATGACGACTGCTGTGCCCACGTGGCCACTCAGGAGAGAACTCATTTCCCTCTGAAAGATCTCAGGAGCGGAGGATATCCCAAAGGGAAGTCTGCAGAAACAGAACCGACCTACCGGAGTGATAAAGGTAGTCAGTTTGCGGCACTTTGGATCCAGGGGGATCTGCCAAAAGCCGCTAGAAGCGTCTAATGTGGAAAAGAACTTCGCCCCAGCCAACTTCGGGGCTATATCTTCCAGTGTCGGCAGCACAAATCTCTCCCTCTTCACTGCCTCATTCAACCTTTTCAGGTCCACACAGATGCGCACCTTTCCGTTTTTCTTTGCAACTGGAACAATGGGGGCACACCAATCAGTTGCTTCAACAACCTCTTCAATAACCCCCATAGACTTCATGCGCATGAGCTCTTTCTCCACTTGAGGCATGAGCGGGAACGGAATTCTACGAGGAGTAGAAATACTGTACGGGACTGCGTCACTTTTAAGTGCTATACGGACAGGTTTGCAGCTCAGTAGGCCCAACTCGCCAAACATATCTTCAGAGATCTCATTCACTCTGGCCACGAGGCCCAAGTCACAGGCTGCTTTTCTGCTCAATAAACTGTTAACACACTGACCTCGGATCACATGCACCCACATGGTGAACTTCCTTTGTTTGTACTCACAGCTGGCAAGAAATTTCCCCACACAATCAATGCGGCCACCAGGACTATGAACATTTGTAGTAACCTTCGCCAGCTGGGGCTGTCGAGGCAGTCTCATAAATTCAGCAAAAGACATTACAGTGATATCAGCTCCTGTGTCAATCTTAAAATCAACATTGGCTCCCATTACAGTAAAGGTAACTTTCCAATCTTCCTCTGAGCTTGTCCGTTCCACAACAGACCCCACAAAAGACACTTCCTGACCCTCCTGGTCACTGTCCACCTGCATCTCCTTAATGTATTCAGTTTTACACACCACTTCAAAATGGCCTATTCTGTTACATTTTCTGCATCTTTTATCTCTGGCCGGGCATATAGCACTCTGATCATGAGCCCGGTAGCACCGTGTGCATCGGCCATGTTGCGCCCATCCACTTCTAGGCCTTTCCAGTACTTTAGATCTACCGCTCACACTGTGCCTTTCACTAGTAATTTTCCTAGACTGTTGCACTTCATCCACAATACTCTCAGACCTCAGATCAGCACTTTGCTTTTTCACCAGTTCACTCTGGCGGGCCATCCTAATAGCCCCGTCTAATGTTAAATCAGGCTCTAACTGCAGCTTCAGGGAGACTTCAGCATCTGCAATTCCAATAACTATTCTGTCTCTGATTTGCTCTTCTTTAGCAACACCAAACTCACAGAATTCAGCTAATTCATACAGGCTGCGCACAAATGACTCCACAGATTCTCCCACACGCTGATTACGTTTGTGAAAACAAGCTCTCTCATGAATCACATTTCTTTTGGGCACAAAGTGGGCACTGAGTTTATCCATAACTATATCAAAGTTAACTTCTTCCCCTTCTTGGAAAGTAAAAGCATTGAACACTGGCTCTACATCTTTCCCCATAGAGTATAAAAGAGAATTAACTTGTACTTCACCACTCTCCTTGTTCAGTTTGGATGCAATCCTGAAGCGCTGAAACCGCTGACGCCATGTGGGCCAAGCTGCAGGCTGAGAAAAGTCAAAAGGCTCAGGTGGGGTAAACTTTGACATCGTCATCATCAGAAACAGAAGCGTAGTCCAGAACTTCTGACACCATGTCATGAGATGCAGGACATATGCAGGACACAGCAATGATGGTACAACTCTATTTTATTACAGAGCATAGCAATACACATCCAGACAGGTTGATTGTACTAAACTAACTGCGACACAGACACCGGACCTAAGCCCCGCCCACATGCTAGTGACATCACATCCTGCTATCATCACAATTTCTATATGGGATTCTGGAAGTTCTGCCACGTCTTTGGGGATACCAATCCATTCAGAAAGAATATAATTTATTATGCAAGATACATAGATGATTTGTTGTTAATGAATTTATAAACAACAATAATTTAAATCTTACTTTCACATTGGCACAAAGCCACACACAAATCATGTTTTTGTATATCTCCCTTACACCAAATTTGTTTTCATACCACATTGAAGTTTAATTTTTTTTTTAAAAAAGCACAGCAGGAAACACAATTTTACACTCCACTTCGTGTCATCCAAAACACACTAAACAATCAATACCTTATATATAATTTTTACGGACCAAATGTAATTGTTCATCAGAAAATAAATATCAACAACATGTAAAAAAAAACATATCAATGATTAGAAGCACGTGGATATGATACTAAATCTACTAAAAGAAACAAACTTTGATCAAATACAAAGAGATGACCTATTGAGACCAAAAACTCAAACTGGACAAAGAAATAGCAGAAAGCCTACTTTTGTCACAACATATAGCCAAGACTATTCAAAAACATGTAACATCATACATAGTTGTCTTCCAATACTCAAAGGAGACATAAAATTAAAGAGCATTATATCGAATGGATGTAACTTTTAGACACAAAAAGCCAGAACTCTAAGGAACATTCTATCTCCTTCAATGCTACCACAAAATAAATTTAAAGGGACATGAAACCCCAAAAAATTATTTCATGATTTATGAGTATACAATTTTTATTATATCGTTTATTTTATTACCAGCAATGAGTACAAGTTCCATGAAAACAAAGGATCACAATATTATAATTCATAGACAAAAAAATCCAGGGAAAAAGAACCATTAACAGTCAAAACCAAAAATTGCATATTACCCGTCATATACCTAATCGGCTGAACCTAAATCATCTGTCTATCCTCTCTTTACTCATTGTTGGAGTGTTTTATTTATATTTTAAAAAAAAAAAGAAAAAAGAAAAAAAAGAAAAGAAGAAGAAGAGAAAGAAAAAAAAAATAAAATAAAAAAAAATAATAATTTTTCTTTCCCTTTTTTTTTCCAAGGGGGAAAGGAACGATGAGGAAATAAAGTGAAAGATGGGGAGTGAGGGAAAATCCCGGTTCTCACAAAGTACCTCTAAATCACCAGATACCCAATAATATTATCTCCGAATTCTTAAAAGGGGAAATCAGATAATCGATTTCTCCCTCAGGGAAAATCTTAATGAATGGCGCCCATTTATCAAAAAATTTATTTATATCAAGTTCATTATCTATATTGGTATTTTTCTGTTCTAAGACGCATTGTTTCTTTAAATGATCCCTGATTTCAGCAATAGTTGATACCGACCTCAATTTCCATTTCTTGCATACCAGATACCTGGTAGCTAGGATAGATAGGTTAACTAACTTCTCATTAGGCTGTTGCCCATCTTCAGGTTTTAGACAAAATATGATCTGGAACAGTGAAAGAACTGTTTGCTCAATTTTGAGTTTATTCTTGAGCCAATATTCCAACTTGCTCCATAAATTTCTCAGTCTAGGGCACTGCCAAAACATATGAATTAAATCCGCGGCTAAAAAAGAACATTTAGGGCATTTGATAAATTCATGATTTCGGACTCTGAGGCCTTTTTCCGGGATGAAGTATGCCCTATGTAAAAGTTTCAGGTGAGCATCTCGCCAGTTAGAAGAGAATGTTGTTTTTATTACTTTGTTCACTGAGAGTTGAATGATTTCAGAATCAATATTGCTTTGTGGAATTAAACTATTCCAGGTCAGGGCCAACTTTTCCAACATAGGGGTGGCCCTGTTAAGGCTCAGTGTATAATAGCACGGAGCAATGGACATGGAAGAATTCTTAGTTATTGTTAACCAGGTTTCTAAGCTACCCAAAGTCCAGTTCCACCCAAAGTTATGAGTGAGATCTGCAATATAATGTCTTAACTGTAAGTATGCGTAAAAATCTTTGTTTGGCAAATTGAATTCAATCCGCAGCTCCTCAAAAGATTTAACACATTTTCTTTCCTGGTTAATTAAGTGAATAACTCTATCCAACCCATTGTTGTGCCATCTATTAAAAACAACTGAGTCCAGTCCTGGTTGAAAATTCGGATTTCTGATTAAGGGGAGGTATTTTGATACCATAAGGCATATTGAAAGAGATTTCGATAATTTAAACCATGCTTTAAGCGGGTTCAAAATGAATTTAATTTCCTTTATACCTGTTGGGAGATCTCTGAGTTCCATGTGTGCCAGTGCTATTAGAGAGTACGGTTCACAGACATTAAGTTCAAGATCATTGTTTAGAACATAGTTCTTAGTAGAAAACCAATCTGCTAATATGCGGGCTAAAAAGCAGAGATTATAATATCTTAAATTTGGCAAAGCCAATCCCCCCAATTCTCTTGGCGCTGTTAATTTAGAAAGAGCTATCTTAGATTTTTTTCCCCTGCCATGTAAATTGCCCAATTGATGAATTCATTGACCGTATATCTTTCTCAAATAAGATCATTGGGACATTTTGTAAAATGTATAGCAACTTGGGGAGGAGTACCATTTTAAATAGGGCTGTTCTGCCAGATATTGAAAGTGGTAAATTTTGCCAAACCCTAAGCCTTTCTTTAATATATCCTAACATTGGGGTTATATTCGCCTTATAGAGATCTTTTAAATTAATTGGTATTTTAATTCCTAAGTATTTCATTGAGTCCGAAACCACTCTGAAAAGTAAATCTGTCTTGCTAGTCGTATTTTTCCTAAGCCAAATTAGTTCGGATTTTGTAGCACAAAATGGTCAGTAATCTGCAAGAGCTTTGGGATGTTTTGTGCTGTATTAGATAAATATATAAGTAAGTCATCCGCATATAATCTGACTTTCATTACATGGTTTCTGATTTTTATACCCTCCAATGAGCTCCTGATCCTAATTGCTAAAGGTTCTATGGCTAAGTCAAAAAGAAGGGGAGAGAGAGGACAGCCCTGCCGAGTACCCCTTTTCAATGCAATTGGGGGGGAGATGTCATTATTAACAATCAAACTTGTGGAAGAGTGATTATATAAATTCTCCACAAATTTAGGGAAATTACCTTCAATCCCAAACCTTGCTAAAAAGGATTAAGTGTTTATGGATTACTAAATCAAAAGCTTTTTCTGCGTCAATTGACAGAATGGCCAAATCCGGGGGGTCTCCCCCCCCCCCCCGCCCCCTGTACAGACTTTTCCTGAATATATTCCATAGTGACAAGTAACTCCCAAATCTTTGCTGACGAATTGCGATTATTAAGAAATCCAGCTTGGTCCGGATGGATTACTATAGATAAAATGGACTGAAGCCTTGTTGCTAAGATGGAGGAAAGGATTTTATAATCTGAGTTTAACAATGCAATTGGTCTGTAGGACTCTTTGCATGTAGGATCCTTCCCCTCTTTTAAGATCAGAGTGGTGAGTGAAGGCGCGAAAGAAGGCATAGGCTGTTTGTGGTGAATAAATATATCATTATATAAATTAGCTAAATGAGAGACAATCTCTGATCATAAGATTTTATAGAGTTCATTGGGCAATCCATCCGGTCCAGCTGCCTTGTTTAGGGAAAGTTTAGTGATTATTTTTTCAATCTCTTCCCTTGTAATAGGAGCATTAAATCTAGCAACCTCCTCAGGGGTAACCATAGGAAAGATGATTTTACTATAAAATTCAGTCGCTTTGTCTATGTCGAACTCCGAATTAGTATAAAGTTGTTGATAGTATTGATGAAACGTACATGTAATTTCTTCAGACTTAGCTAAGTATTTCCCATTATGTTGGATTTTGTCAATATTGGATTTTTTATTCTCGTTCTTAATTAATTTAGTTAACATTTTACCAGATTTATTACCAAATTTGTGCATTTAAGCTTGCAGTCTAAGCTCACTAAATGTTTCCTGAGTTAGATAAAAGGAATCTCTCGCGGCTTTAGCTCGAATGTATCTAGCCCAATTTAGAGGAGTTCTTTCCAGTAAATAGAGATTATAGGAGTTAATCAACGAATTATAGACTTCCTTTTCCCTTGCTTTTCTTCTCCTATTTTGAGTAACGGAGTATGCGATGATTTCCCCTCTGAGGACTGCTTTAGCAGTTTCCCAGAAGATATCTGAACGATCCACGTAGTTAATATTAAATTGAGCATATTCCGTGAATTTATTCCTGAGCCACTGTTTGAACTTCAAGTCAGTGAAAAGATAACAAGTAAAAAAGAATCGCAAGGTCTTGGATCTAGATTGAGCCAGATTAAATTCAAGAGATACCGGCCCGTGGTCCGATAAAAAAATTGGCATTATCTCAGATTTGATCATTGTGGAGTTCAAATGATCACTAATTAAAAACAAGTCAATCCTCGACAGGGTTTTGTGAGCCTTAGATAGGCAAGTGAAATCCTGAGTGTCAGGATTCTGGTATCTCCAGATGTCTCGTAAAGAAAGGACCTGTTTGATATTCTTAATTATTTTAAAATCAAGATTGTCCTTCTTCTGTTTCAGGAGCTTAGAGTCTTTTCTAAGTCTGTCTATAGGACATTGAGGGGACATATTGAAGCCCCCCCCCCAAAATTAGGTGGCCTTCCGTGCAAGATAGGAGTCTAACTTGTAGTGAGTCCCAAAATTCAGGATCAGTTTTATTCGGGCCATAAACATTACAGATTGTGTATTTTTCCTGACCTATTTTCACTTTAACTAAGACATACCTCCCCCCGGGGTCAGCCTCAGAGTGTAGAATCTCCACTTGGATTCTTTTACCTATGAGTAATGCAACTCCCCTTTTCTTCCCTACACTCGGAGCCGCATAAACTTCTTTTACCCAGGTTGATTTTAATTTTAATGACTCCTCCAAATTTAAGTGAGTTTCCTGTATTAAACCAATGTCTGTCTGAGCTTTCCGCAGGTGTGATAAAATTGCCTTGCGTTTAATGGGGGAAGAGATTCCCCTTACATTCCAGGATACAATTTTAAAGTTATTAGATTTATACGTCATATAACTCTAAATATGAGAGCGGGATAGGTAAAATTGGGGAAAATAAGTGGGAGGAGAGAACCGGGCGGGAAAAAAGGAAGGAGAGAGAGGAAGAGAGGAGGAGAAAAAGAAGAAAAAAAAAAAAAAGAAAAGAAAAAAGAAGAGGGAGGAAGAAAAAAGAGAAAAAATAGGGGGAGAGGGTGGGGATTCCAATTCCCCATTTTTATATCTGTCATCGCCATAGTACTGCTTTCAGAAAATGCTACGTTATGGGCTGTGTTTATGCGTCTAGGGTTTTAAAAAGATTTTCAGCTACTTGGACATCTTCAATAATATGTGTTGTCCCCTTTATTACCACTTTCAATTTTGAGGAATATATCAAGGCCGCCCTATATCCTTGTTGTATGAATTTGGAGCAAATCGGAGCCAGCTCCCTTCTCTTTAAGGCTGTGTCTGCCGAAAAGTCCTGAAAGATCATAATTCTATTATCCTCTATCATAATTGGTTGGTTCTTGCGAAAATATTGCAGTAAAAGATCTTTATCTTTATAATTAAGAAATCTTACGATTATAGGTCGAGGTCTACTGGTATTATTACTGTCTAAGCGTGGAGCACCTATTCTGTGGACTCTTTCGACTATAATTGATGGATGGGTAGAAGGGATTTTTAGAGCTTTAGTGAGAGTGTCAATTATAAAGGTATCAAGATTTTCAAATTTCTTACTTTCAGGAAGGCCAATTATTCTTAGATTATTCCGTCTAGAACAGTTTTCAAGGTCCTCTACCCTATCCAACATTTTTTGTAGTCTTTTAGTTGAGGTCTCAATTTTGGTACTATGTGTAGTAGCTTGATCTTCCAGGTCCGAGACCCTCTGTTCTACTTCTTGCAGTCTGCTCGAGAACTGCCTCACCTCATGAGTTAAAGAGGAGATGTCCTGCTTAATTTCAGTTTTAAGTAATTCAAATTTAGGAGCAAGTGCCTCCGAAATATTGGTCACTAGTGTCTGCATATTAAGATTTTCTGGTAATGCTGTCACATTAATGGGATTTATTTGTTCAGCAAGTGGGTCCAGTGTATTTTTAAGTTTCCTATCTCTATGCCTTCCTGTCATATTTGGGGAAGGGATTTTAGGGGAGTTAGAAAGGAATTTATCCATGTACCGCGTGAGTAAATTTAAATGCTGCACAAGTTGGAGAGGGGAAAAAAAAAAAAAAAAAAGAGGGAAGGGGAAGTGGAATGTGAGTGATAATTTAGTTGTGAAGGAAGGTGAGGTTGTGCCGGTGGAGGGAAAGTGACGGAGTAAAGGGGGTGTCTAGGGGCTCGAAGAGCCCGGAAGTGCAAGGAGCTCAAGGCCCGTTAGAATTATAAATTGTGCTGAGTAAGTCAATTAGTTAGGCTATAGGTTATGTGAGACAAAAGGAAAAAAAAAATAGTGAAAATGGCAAAAATTTATTGCAGCAACATGGGGTTGTTCCTCTCCAAATCCCCTGGGTCCAGGCCGCGCTTCTACCAGTATTTAGATTACTATATTATTAATCCTCTATTAGAATTAGCTAGTAGTCCTAGTTTTTACCAGGGCAGGTAGTTATTCTTTCGAGAGAGAAAAGTAACCAATTTTTAAATACCTATCCTTCAGAGTCTCAGATGTGTACTATACACTTATAGTATGCCTAGTGATATTTCTTTAGAGGTTTCAGCCTTTTAGGGTAAGTGCTTCAAAGGATACGCCTTTCTCTGGTGTGTAAGAAGGAAAAGTCAGTATAAAATGGAATCTACTTCTTTTCTTTTTATGGGATATTAATTTTAAAACCTAATAAACCTACATAGTAATGTATCCCATTATTCTATTTTTAAAGGTGATAACAGAATAATTAAATTTTTTAGTTATAGCAGACTATGGCCTAGATTTAGAGTTCGGCGGTAGCCGTGAAAACCAGCGTTAGAGGCTCCTAATGCTGGTTTTAGGCTACCGCCGGTATTTGGAGTCAGTGATTAAAGGGTCTAACGCTCACTTTTCAGCCGCGACTTTTCCATACCGCAGATCCCCTTACGTCAATTGCGTATCCTATCTTTTCAATGGGATCTTTCTAACGCCGGTATTTAGAGTCGTTTCTGAAGTGAGCGTTAGAGCTCTAACGACAAAACTCCAGCCGCAGGAAAATAGCAGGAGTTAAGAGCTTTCTGGGCTAACGCCGGTTTATAAAGCTCTTAACTACTGTACCCTAAAGTACACTAACACCCATAAACTACCTATGTACCCCTAAACCGAGGTCCCCCCACATCGCCGCCACTCTATTAAATTTTTTTAACCCCTAATCTTCCGACCGCCACCTACGTTATACTTATGTACCCCTAATCTGCTGCCCCTAACCCCGCCGACCCCTGTATTACATTTATTAACCCCTAACCTGCCCCCCACAACATCGCCACCAGCTACTTACAATAATTAACCCCTAATCTGCCGACCGCAAAGCGCCGCCACCTACGTTATCCTTATTTACCCCTAATCTGCTGCCCCTAACACCGCCGACCCCTATATTATATTTATTAACCCCTAATCTGCCCCCCTCAACGTCGCCGACACATGCCTACACTTATTAACCCCTAATCTGCCGAGCGGACCTGAGCGCTACTATAATAAAGTTATTAACCCCTAATCCGCCTCACTAACCCTATCATAAATAGTATTAACCCCTAATCTGCCCTCCCTAACATCGCCGACACCTAACTTCAATTATTAACCCCTAATCTGACGACCGGAGCTCACCGCTACTATAATAAATGGATTAACCCCTAAAGCTAAGTCTAACCCTAACACTAACACCCCCCTAACTTAAATATAATTTACATCTAACGAAATTAATTAACTCTTATTAAATAAATTATTCCTATTTAAAGCTAAATACTTACCTGTAAAATAAATCATAATATAGCTACAATATAAATTATAATTACATTGTAGCTATTTTAGGATTAATATTTATTTTACAGGCAACTTTGTATTTATTTTAACCAGGTACAATAGCTATTAAATAGTTAAGAACTATTTAATAGTTACCTAGTTAAAATAATAACAAAATTACCTGTAAAATAAATCCTAACCTAAGTTACAAATAAACCTAACACTAGACTATCATTAAATTAATTAAATAAAATACCTACAATTACCTACAATTAACCTAACACTACACTATCAATAAATAAATTAAATACAATTGCTACAAATAACTACAATTACATAAACTAACTAAAGTACAAAAAATAAAAAAGAACTAAGTTACAAAAAATAAAAAAATATTTACCAACATAAGAAAAATATTACAACAATTTTAAACTAATTACACCTACTCTAAGCCCCCTAATAAAATAACAAAGACCCCCAAAATAAAAAATTCCCTACCCTATTCTAAATTAATAAATGTAAAAGCTCTTTTACCTTACCAGCCCTGAACAGGGCCCTTTGCGGGGTATGCCCCAAGAAAATCAGCTCTTTTGCCTGTAAAAAAAAACATACAATACCCCCCTCCAACATTACAACCCACCACCCACATACCCCTAATCTAACCCAAACCCCCCTTAAATAAACCTAACACTAAGCCCCTGAAGATCTTCCTACCTTGTCTTCACCATCCAGGTATCACCGATCCGTCCTGGCATCCGGTGCTGAAGAGGTCCAGAAGAGGCTCCAAAGTCTTCCTCCTATCCGGCAAGAAGAGGACATCCGGACCGGCAAACATCTTCTCCAAGCGGCATCTTCGATCTTCTTCCATCCGGTGCGGAGCTGGTCCATCTTGAAGCAGCCGACGCGGAGCCATCCTCTTCTTCCGTTGTCTCCCGACGAATGACGGTTCCTTTAAGGGACGTCATCCAAGATGGCGTCCCTCGAATTCCGATTGGCTGATAGGATTCTATCAGCCAATCGGAATTAAGGTAGGAATATTCTGATTGGCTGATGGAATCAGCCAATCAGAATCAAGTTCAATCCTATTGGCTGATCCAATCAGCCAATCAGATTGACCTCGCATTCTATTGGCTGTTCCGATCAGCCAATAGAATGCGAGCTCAATCTGATTAGCTGGCGGCGACGTTGTGGGGGGCAGATTAGGGGTTAATAAATATAATATAGGGGTCGGCGGTGTTAGGGGCAGCAGATTAGGGGTACATAGGGATAACGTAGGTTGCGGCGGTGTACGGAGCGGAAGATTAGGGGTAAATAATAATATGCAGGGGTCAGCGATAGCGGGGGCGGCAGATTAGGGGTTAATAAGTGTAAGGTTAGGGGTGTTTAGACTCGGGGTACATGTTAGAGTGTTAGGTGCAGACGTAGGAAGTGTTTCCCCATAGGAAACAATGGGGCTGCGTTAGGAGCTGAACGCTGCTTTTTTGCAGGTGTTAGGTTTTTTTACAGCTCAAACAGCCCCATTGTTTCCTATGGGGGAATCGTGCACGAGCACGTTTTTGAGGCTGGCCGCGTCCGTAAGCAACTCTGGTATCGAGAGTTGCATTTGCGGTAAAAATGCTCTACGCTCCTTTTTTGGAGCCTAACGCAGCATTTGTTTGAACTCTCGATACCAGAGTTAATTTTATGGTGCGGCCAGAAAAAAGCCCGCGTAGCGTTAACAGCCCATCTACCGCCAAACTCCAAATCTAGGCCTATATCTCTAAAGCAGACAGCTTAGCTTCAGATTTTCAAATTTGACCACAGGCACAGTGTGTACAAGGAAAAAGGGAGTAAAATACAAAGATGAGTCAAGATTCTTACAATTTTGCTGACAGTAAAAGGGAGACAAATTGATACCTCTGAGTTTTACCCAGGTTAATAATAGGTTACTTTAGCAAATGTCTTGGTTTTTGAGCAATTGTGTCTGTGATTTAAACTAGAAATAAGTTTACTTATTTAGGGAAATATGTGTCAGACAAAAAAAGGCGATGTATGTAGCTTCCTGAGACTAATTGAGTGTTCGCAGCTTTAATTTTTAATTAAGGGACCTAGTCTCAGTAATGGCTACACCCACTTATATTCCCCTAAGAAGACTTTGATAACTTCTTCTATATTATTCTAACTGCCCAAGTATAGTATAAGTACAGGAAGAACCAAAAAAAAAGACATCAAAGTTAGTTCTAGATCACTACTAAATATCTGAAAATATGCCCCAATACACTTTTAAACATGTATTCTGAGTTTTTATCTTTAAATTTTTGTAATTAAGCCCAGGTCCTTGGGAACGTAGGAGAGTCTGGGATCTAATGGCTCATACAATATGGTAATGGTTTTCAGCATTCACTCTTCTCCTTTAACCCAGAGGAAAAGAGTTGTGGCTTTAAACCATCCAAGCAATAGAAATCTTGGTGTGGGAAATTATAACATAAATCCAAGGCTAAATTCGCCAGACCCTTTACATATCAATTCTGGTAATAGACCTTGGGAGTTCGTGGTAAATAGCTGTTGTAGCCCAAAAAAGAAAAAAAGGGGAGTAAATCTGCACAGATCTCTTGTGTAAAGTCAAAGAACCTAAGACATTAGGCTCAGTATGCCAGATATCATTACAATAAATCTGCAACTATGTAAATAAATGGTTATTAGCAGGTCTGTGAATATTACAACAATAGAAACAGTGTTAACCATAATAGTCCAGGGCAAAAGTCCTAGGCGAGGATGCTGTAACTTGTGAATCCACTGCTTAAATGTACTTAGCCCATTCAATGCTTTTACTGTTAGTATTAGGACTTCGGGGCTTATTAGCACTTTTTAGGACCAGAGATGCATACAGGGATCTTTTATATAGACATATTGTGGGAGAAATTGTATAAGCCAGCAGTGAGGAAAAAAGAGATCTCAAAAAACAGTGTAACAACTGAGAATCCAATGTAATAAAAAAATAACGTTCTTGTTATTTTCCTTTTTCTCTCTCCCCCTTCACCTTTTCCTGGAAAAGGGTTGCTCAATTGCTATAATCCCAGCCCCGGTCTCTAACAAAAAGTTTGTACTAACATAAGATCCTTTAGTAGTAGAAAAACACTTTTTCAACGCTACTAGCGCTTTTTCAATTATGATATAAAATTAATCAAGAAAAAATACACTCTTATTTTTCTCTGAAGTCCCCTGGTGAATAACACTATTGAGTTCTACCCCTCCTGTGTGAGTCTAGCGGCGGGGCTCCAGGGCGGCAATTACCAGTCCTTCAGTCCTAAGGTTCCCAGCTTAGTCTCCCGCTCAGAGGTTCAAGTCTCTACTTTTCCCTTTTGCCGAGTATCGGTTTAAAACAACAATTGATATGGCAGGACTCACCCCTACTCCCGTAGTCTGGCCGCCCGCTGCTCTCACTGTCTTGGTCCGGATCCCCACCGGGGGGGGGGTCAATCTCAGAGGCAATCTCTTCAGGAGCTCCTGCTTCACGGCGCTGTATGTCAATCAGGGTGCAACTCCCCTCACACAGCAGCAGTGGGAGGGGAGAGAACAGCACTACACCGGGAACTTACAGCGGCAAAAGAAGGGCTTCCAACAACCGGCCGACAAACCAGGTCCAAACCCGTCTCCCTCCCACGCAGCACCGGTGGGGGAGGGGGCCGGGCAGCCACCGAACCACAGAACCAGCCAACCGGGGAAACACCACTCCCGGACAGTGCGGCAGGTGAGGCTGTGAAAGGTCCTAATGGATTTGGAGCTTGAGAGTGTCTAAGCTGGGGGAGCGGGAGGCAGACCCGGGGAAGGGGAGCCAATCCAGAGAACAAGTCGCCTCGGTGGCAGTAGGGAAAGTGTCTTGTAGACCGGGAAAGCATGTAGCTTAATCTTCCCTTTATTTAGGTCAGTTAACCTGTAGGTACATTTGAGGTAAGTCCGAGCAGGTGATAACAAATATGCCCAGTGGGATGGGAGACCACTGGTAAAGGTTCCAGAGGCGTTTTTATTGTCTGTCCAGAAAAGCAGCCTCAAGGGTTGAGGCAAGGCGCAAGGGGTTTCTCCGCCAGTAGCTGTGGGACTGGAGGTGCGAGCTGAGCTACACCTGTCTAGCTCCTCCTCCACCGGAACCAGGGCATCATGAGTATACAATTTTAAACAACTTTCCAATTTACTTCTATAATTTAATTTGCTTCCTTCTATTGTTATCCTTTGCTGTAAGGTTTATCTATGTAAGCTCAGGAGCAGTAAAGAACCTAGGTTCTAGCTGCTGAGTGGTGGCTGCATATATATACCAATTGTCATTGACTTACCCCATGTGTTCAGTTAGAAACTAGTAGTGCATTGCTGCTTTGCTTCTTCAACAAATTATACAAAGAGAATTAAATAAATTAGATAATAGAAGTAAATTAGAAAGTTGTTTGAAATTGTAGTCTTTAACTGAATCATGAAACAAAATGTTGGGGTTTCATGACCCTTTAATACTTGGCTTCCCAGGAGGGTGGAATGCAATAAGTGTAATGGAAGAATTTGTAGAACACGTGGACACATTAAACACGGTGATAAATGCATTTTATCCACAACAGAGTGTGAATACAACATCCGGTTTAACATAACATGTAATACAACACGTCATATATTTATTAACATGTCAAGGTTGTTACAAACAATATGTAGGATGTACCAAATGTGCCCTAAGAGATGGGGTTTTACAACATCTGAGAGATCAAGCATCCAAATGAATTAAATTCTATTATGGATGTTAATCTATTCTTTTAACATCTTCACTCAAAAACCGACAGTATGGATTAATGGGAATTTATATAGTTTGACAGAACAGCAAAATGCATGTCAATAATTAAATCAAATAGGATAAAATACATGTAACAAACAACAAACGGGACATTTGTATATAACAGGATTTGTGTTTTTTTGTTTACACTCCTCATAAGGATATTAATGCACATTACACATTGTAGCCATTATTGAAATAATTGCATGGATTTTGTTGCCTTTAAGAGAAACAGGTGTACATAATTGCCACATTATCTTTAAATATCATCCTGGACAGAGCATTAAACATGCCATTGACCAAGGGCTAGAGAAAGTCCTAAACATGTTTGGCAGAATGCTCTAACCAAGGTTCAGGCCTTTATCTTGGATCCTTTTGTTTTTATGGCTCTTTGTTCTCTCTCGTCTGTGATAGGTTGATGGTTGTCACATGATACAGGAGGACAGCAAATTGAAGTTAATTTGTTAGAAAAAAATCTACTGCTCATTTCAAATACAGAGTAAGTGCTATTGCATTATATTTGTATTATGCACTTGTCGATTATGCAATTCTTCTTTATTTAATGGTTCCTTAACAGTTATGCTTAAAGGTATTTGAAATCCACAATTTTTCTTTTGTGATTCGAATAGAGGGTGACATTTTTAGCCACTTTCTGATTTACTCCTATTATCAAATTTTCTTTGTTCTCTTGGTATCTTGAAAAGCATGGCTGTAAGCGCCAGGATCATACACATGTTTGTAGCAGCAGTGTTGCAAGAATGTTATCCATTCGCAAGATTACTAGTTGGCAGCATTTTTTTCGTGCCATTCAATGCTCCAGAAATCTACCTAAGTATCTCTCCAACAAAGAATATCATGGGAAAGAAGTAACATTGATAACAGAAGCAAAATGGAAACTTTTTTTAAAAAAGTGTATGCTCTGTCTGAATCACAAAATAACATTTTTGGGTCTCATATCCCTTTGATAGCTGACAAGTTTTATCACACGCTTGTAAAACAGAATGAGGAAGTACTGTAAACATTGTAAAGTATGGACGCTGATAAATCATTACACCAGCAGAATAGTTTAAAGCTTAGTGGCTCAAAATGAATACCAACAATGTAAACTCCAGCACAAGTGACAGGCAGAAGGAAAGATCTATAAACCATAAACATCTTATCCCTTGTATCTGTCTTATACAAACTTAAAGGGAAACTGAGCCCAATTTTTTTATTTTGTGATTCAGATAGAGCATGCAATGTTAAGCAACTTTCTACTTTACTGCTATTATCAATTTTCTCTTGCTATCTTTATTTGAAAAAGAAGGCATCTAAGCTAAGGAGCCAGCCAATTTTTGGTTCAGTTCCT
This sequence comes from Bombina bombina, assembly GCF_027579735.1. Lineage (NCBI taxonomy): Eukaryota > Metazoa > Chordata > Amphibia > Anura > Bombinatoridae > Bombina > Bombina bombina. Next base: position 849,694,190 of record NC_069504.1, on the reverse strand, counting down.
GGACAGCACGTGTTTATTGGTGGGTGAATTTATCCACCAATCAGCAAGAACAACCCAGGTTGTTCACCAAAAATGGGCCGGCATCTAAACTTACATTCTTGCTTTTCAAATAAAGATACCAAGAGAATGAATACAATTTGAAAATAGGAGTAAATTAGAAAGTTGTTTAAAATTGCATTTTCTAGTTGAATCATGAAAGAAGAAATTTGTGTTCAGTGATCAAACAATTGTCATGTGATTGTATCCATGCAGAAAAGACATCCCAAACACGAGAGCAGACCAAAGACATAGGCCCTGATATTTAAAACATTGTCAGACCCATGAGAAATTGCCTTTCTTTTGCCTAACCAGTCTCGCAGTCTGTGGGTCTGGCTATACATTCTAAAAAAGTGGGCTAATCTGCCGCCCCCTATGTCGCCGCCACCTACCTACATTTATTAACCCCTAATCTGCTGCCCCCAATGTCACCGCCACTATAATAAACATATTAACCCCTAAACCGCCGCACTCCCGCCTCACAAACATTAGTTAAATATTATTAACCCCTAATCTGCCGGCCCTAATATCGATGCCACCTACCTACATTTATTAACCCCTAATCTGCCGCCCCCAACATCGCCGCCACTATATTAAAGTTATTAAACCTACAACCCCTTAATTTAAATATAATTAAAAGAAATCTAAATAAAATTCCTATCATTAACTAAATAATTCCTATTTAAAACTAAATGCTTACCTATAAAATAAACTCTAAGCTAGCTACAATATAACTAATAGTTACATTGTATCTATCTTAGGGTTTATTTTTATTTTACAGGCAAGTTTGTATTTATTTTAACTAGGTACAATAGTTATTAAATAGTTATTAACTATTTAATAACTACCTAGCTAAAATAAAGACAAAAGTACCTGTAAAATAAACCCTAACCTAAGTTACAATTACACCTAACACTACACTATAATTAAATAAATTAACTAATTTAACAACAATTAAATACAATTAAATAAAATGATCTAAAGTACAACCCCCCCCACTAAATTACAGAAAATATTTAAATTATTTTTAAATTAATTACACCTAATCTAATCCCCCTAACAAAATAACTCCCCTCCAAAATAAAAAAAGCCCTACCCTACACTAAATTACAAATAGCCCTTAAAAGGGCCTTTTGCTGGGCATTGCCCCAAAGTAATCAGCTCTTTTACCTGTAAAATAAAAAATAAAAATCCCCCCCAACATTAAAACCCACCACCCACACAACCAACCCTACTCTAAAACCCACCCAATACCCCCTTAAAAAAACTAACACTAACCCCTTGAAGATCCCCTTACTGGGAGAAGTCTTCACCCAACCGGACAGAAGTCCTCAACGAAGCCAGGAGAAGTCTTCATCCAAGACGGGCGAAGTGGTCCTCCAGACGGGCAGAAGTCTTCATCCAGACGACATCTTCTATCTTCATCCATCCGACGCGGAGCGGGTCCATCTTCAAGACATCTGACGCGGAGCATCCTCTTCAATTGACGGCTAAAACAGAATGAAGGTACCTTTAAGTGACATCATCCAAGATGGTGTCCCTTCAATTCCAATTGGCTGATAGAATCAGCCAATCGGAATTAAGGTAAAAAAAATCCTATTGGCTGATGCAATCAGCCAATAGGATTGAAGTTCAATCCTATTGGCTGATCCAATCAGCCAATAGAATGCAAGCTCGATTGAAGAGGATGCTCCACGTCGGATGTCTTCAAGATGGACCCGCTCCGCGCCGGATGGATGAAGATAGAAGATGCCATCTGGATGAAGACTTCTGCCCATCTGGAGGACCACTTCGCCCAGCTTGGATGAAGACTTCTCCCGGCTTCGTTGAGGACTTCGGCCCGGTTGGGTGAAGACTTCTCCCGGTAAGGTGATCTTCTAGGGGTTAGTGTTAGGTTTTTTTAAGGGGGTATTGGGCGGGTTTTAGAGTAGGGTTGGTTGTTAGGGTGGTGGGTTTTAATGTTGGGGGGATTTGTATTTTTTTACAGGTAAAAGAGCTGATTACTTTGGGGCAATGCCCCGCAAAAGGCCCTTTTAAGGGCAATTTGTAATTTAGTGTAGGGTAGGGCTTTTTTATTTTGGGGGGGCTTTTTATTTTGTTAGGGGGATTAGATTAGGTGTAATTAGTTTAAAAATCTTGTTATTTGTTTATTATTTTCTGTAATTTAGTGTTTGTTTTTTTGTACTTTAGATAATTTTATTTAAAAGTATTTTATTGTTGTTAAATGAGTTAATTTATTTAATTATAGTGTAGTGTTAGGTGTAATTGTAACTTAGGTTAGGTTTTATTTTACAGGTACTTTTGTCTTTATTTTAGCTAGGTAGTTATTAAATAGTTAATAACTATTTAATAACTATTGTACCTAATTAAAATAAATACAAACTTGCCTGTAAAATAAAAACAAACCCTAAGCTAGCTACAATGTAACTGTTAGTTATATTGTAGCTAGCTTAGGGTTTATTTTATAGGTATTTAGTTTTAAATAGGAATTATTTAGTTAATGATAGGAATTTTATTTAGATTTATTTAAATTATATTTAAATTAGGGGGTGTTAGGGTTAGACTTAGATTTAGGGATTAATAACTTTAGTATAGTGGCGGCGACGTTGGCGGCGGAAGATTAGGGGTTAATAAATGTAGGTAGGTATCGGAGATGTTAGGGACGGCAGATTAGGGGTTAATAATATTTAACTAATGTTTGTGAGGCGGGAGTTTGGCGGTTTAGGGTTTAATATATTTATTATAGTGGCGGCGATGTCCGGTTCGGCAGATTAGGGGTTAAAAATCTTATTTTAGTGTTTGCGATGTGGGGGAGTCTCGGTTTAGGGGTTAATAGGTAGTTTATGGGTGTTAGTGTACTTTTTAGCACTTTAGTTAAGAGTTTTATGCTACGGTGTTGTAGTGTAAAACTCTTAACTACTGACTTTAAAGTGCGGTACCAGTCTTGACAGGAGAGGGTGTACCGCTCACTTTTTGGCAGACTTGTAATACCGGCGCTATACAAGTCCCATTGAAAATATAGGATACGCAATTGACGTAAGTGGATTTGTGGTATTTCCAAGTCTGGCCAAAAAAGTGAGCGGTACACCTGTACCTGCAAGACTCGTAATACCAGCGGGCTTTAAAAAGCAGCGTTGGGACCGGCCAACGCTGCTTTTAAAGCCTAACGCAAAACTCGTAATCTAGCTGTATGTATTTTAAGTATTGTAGTGATTTTAAAAAGATTTTAAAAATAACAAATCCCATATATATATATATATTTTTCTTTTTAAAGGAATATTTATATTTTGTGATATAAATATATCATAAGAGGACAGTAGCCACAACTTTATAGTTTTGGTGAAAGAATTAGCTGCCAAAAAAATGTAATGCCCTGGTACAGTGATTTTTTCATGGTCTAGAAATGGAGCTTGATGCCCCTGTTTCCGTGCAAGCCTTCAGGCTTGGCGGAAACAGCAGTTATGAAGCAGTGGTCTTAAGACCGCTGCTCCATAACTGGTCCGCCTGCTCTGAGGCTGTGGACATCAATCCGCCCGATCATATACGATCGGGCTGATTGACATACCCTGCTAGCGGCCGTTTGGCCGTGAATCTGCAGGGGTGACATTGCACAAGCAGTTCACAAGAACTGCTTGTGCAATGATAAATGCCGATAGCGTATGCTGTCAGCATTCATCAATGTCTGTCGGACATGATCCGCTGAGCGGATCATATTGGACAGAACGATGATAAATCGTCCCCAATGTCTTTGTCTTATTAAACCTTCCACAGGACTCAAAGGGGCCGAATTACTAAGCTGCGGATGCAGCTGTTTCCGTGTGAGCCTTCAGGATCGCCGGAAATGTAAGTTAAGAAGCAGCTGTCTTAAAGGGACATGAAACCCAATTTTTTTTCTTTTGTGATTTAGATAGAGCATGCAATTTTAAACAACTTTCTAATTTACTTCTATTATCTAATTTGCTTCATTCTCTTGATATCCTTTGCTGAAAAGCATATCTAGATAGGCCCAGTAGCTGCTGATTGGTGGCTGTACATAGATGCCTTGTGTGATTGGCTCACCCACGTACATTGCTATTTCTTCAACAAAGGATATCTAAAGAATGAAGCAAATTAGATAATAGATTTAAATTGGAATGTAGTTTAAAATTGTATTCTCTATCTAAATCATGAAAGAAAAAATTGGGGTTTAATGTCCTTTAAGACCACTGCTCCATAACTTGTCCGCCACCTTTAAAGCGGCAGAGAGCTATCAGCCCGATCGGATACGATCGGGTTCATTGACACCCCTGCTAGCGGCTGATTGGCCACAAATGTGCAGGGGTCGGTATTGAACAAGCATTTCACAAGGAATGCTTGTGCAATGATAAATGCAGACAGTGTATGCTGTCAGCATTTATCGATGTAGAGCAGAAATGATTCGCTACAGTGGATCATGTCCGCCCGAACATGATAAATCGGCCCCAAAGAATTGTCTATTTTCATATGCCTAGATTTAGAGTTTTGTGGCCAAAGGGGTGCATTAGCTACGCGTGCTTTTTTTTCCCCGCACCTTTTAAATACCGCTGGTATTTAGAGTTCACAGAATGGCTGGGTTTTCAGTGCGTTAGGCTCCAAAAAGGGAGCGTAGAGCATAATTTAACGCCACTGCAACTCTCGATACCAGCGGTGCTTACGGACGCGGCCAGCTTCAAAAACGTGCTCGTGCACGCTTCCCCCATAGAAAACAATGGGGCTGTTTGAGCTGAAAAAAAACCTAACACCTGCAAAAAAGCCGCGTTGAGCTCCTAACGCAGCCCCATTGTTTCCTATGTGGAAACACTTCCTACGTCTGCACCTAACACTCTAACATGTACCCCGAGTCTAAACACCCCTAACCTTACACTTATTAACCCCTAATCTGCCGACCCCGCTATCGCTGACCCCTGCATATTATTTTTAACCCCTAATCTGCCGCTCCGTACAGCGCCGCCACCTACATTATCCCTATGTACCCCTAATCTGCTGCCCCTAACACCACCAACCCCTATATTATATTTATTAACTCCTAATCTGCCGCCCCAACGTCGCCGCTACCTACCTACACTTATTAACCCCTAATCTGCCGACCGCATCTCACCGCTACTATAATAAAGTTATTAACCCCTAATCCGCCTCACTCCCGCCTCACTAACCCTATAATAAATAGTATTAACCCCTAATCTGCCCTCCCTAACATCGCCGACACCTAACTTCAATTGTTAACCCCTAATCTGCCGACCGGAGCTCGCCGCTACTATAATAAATGTATTAACCCCTAAAGCTAAGTCTAACCCTAACCCTAACACCCCCCTAAGTTAAATTTAATTTAAATCTAACTAAATAAATTAACTCTTATTAAATAAATTATTCCTATTTAAAGCTAAATACTTACCTGTAAAATAAACCCTAATATAGCTACAATATAACAAATAATTATATTGTAGCTATTTTAGGATTTATATTTATTTTACAGGCAACTTTGTAATTATTTTAACCAGGTACAATAGCTATTAAATAGTTAATAACTATTTAATAGCTAAAATAGTTAAAATAATAACAAAATTACCTGTAAAATAAATCCTAACCTAAGTTACAATTAAACCTAACACTACACTATCAATAAATTAATTAAATAAAATACCTACAATTAAACCTAACACTACACTATCAATAAATTAATTAAATACAATACCTACAAATAACTACAATGAAATAAACTAACTAAAGTACAAAAAATAAAAAAGAACTAAGTTACAAAAAATAAAAAAATATTTACAAACATTAGAAAAATATAACAACAATTTTAAACTAATTACACCTACTCTAAGCCCCCTAATAAAATAACAAAGCCCCCCAAAATAAAAAAATGCCCTACCCTATTCTAAAATTAAAAAAGTTCAAAGCTCTTTTACCTTACCAGCCCTGAAAAGGGCCATTTGCGGGGCATGCCCCAAAGAATTCAGCTCTTTTGCCTGTAAAAAAAAACATACAATACCCCCCCCCAACATTACAACCCACCACCCACATACCCCTAATCTAACCCAAACCCCCCTTAAATAAACCTAACACTAAGCCCCTGAAGATCTTCCTACCTTATCTTCACCATGCCAGGTTCACCGATCCGTCCTCGGAAGTCTTGATCCAAGCCTCGGAAGTGTTGATCCAAGCCCAAGCGGGGGGCTGAAGAGTGACGTCCATCCTCGGGCTGAAGTCTGGATCCAAGCGGCGGCTGAAGAAATCCATCATCGGGCTGAAGTCGGAAGTCCATCATCGGGATGAAGTCTTCTATCAAGCAGCATCTTCAATCTTCTTTCTTCCGGAGTGGAGCGGAGCCATCTTCTTCCCAGCCGACGCGGATCCATCCTCTTCTAACGACGCCTACTAGCCGAATGACGGTTCCTTTAAATGACGTCATCCAAGATGGCGTCCGTCGAATTCCGATTGGCTGATAGGATTCTATCAGCCAATCAGAATTAAGGTAGGAAAATTCTGATTGGCTGATGGAATCAGCCAATCAGATTGAGCTTGCATTCTATTGGCTGATCGGAACAGCCAATAGAATGCAAGCTCAATCTGATTGGCTGATCGGATCAGCCAATCGGATTGAACTTGAATCTGATTGGCTGATTCCATCAGCCAATCAGAATTTTCCTACCTTAATTCCGATTGGCTGATAGAATCCTATCAGCCAATCGGAATTCGACGGACGCCATCTTGGATGACGTCATTTAAAGGAACCGTCATTTGGCTAGTAGGCGTCGTTAGAAGAGGATGGATCCGCGTCGGCTGGGAAGAAGATGGCTCCGCTCCGCTCCGGAAGAAAGAAGATTGAAGATGCTGCTTGATAGAAGACTTCATCCCGATGATGGACTTCCGACTTCAGCCCGATGATGGATTTCTTCAGCCGCCGCTTGGATCCAGACTTCAGCCTGAGGATGGACGTCACTCTTCAGCCCCCCGCTTGGGCTTGGATCAACACTTCCGAGGCTTGGATGAAGACTTCGGAGGACGGATCGGTGAACCTGGTATGGTGAAGATAAGGTAGGAAGATCTTCAGGGGCTTAGTGTTAGGTTTATTTAAGGGGGGTTTGGGTTAGATTAGGGGTATGCGGGTGGTGGGTTTTAATGTTGGGGGGGTGGTTGTATTTTTCTTTTACAGGCAAAAGAGCTGAATTCTTTGGGGCATGCCCAACAAAGGGCCCTTTTAAGGGCTGGTAAGGTAAAAGAGCTTTGAACTTTTTTAATTTAGAATAGGGTAGGGCATTTTTTATTTTGGGGGGCTTTGTTATTTTATTAGGGGGCTTAGAGTAGGTGTAATTAGTTTAAAATTGTTGTAATATTTTTCTAATGTTTGTAAATATTTTTTTATTTTTTGTAACTTAGTTCTTTTTTTTACTTTTTGTACTTTAGTTAGTTTATTTCATTGTATTTATTTGTAGATATTGTATTTAATTAATTTATTGATAGTGTAGTGTTAGGTTTAATTGTAGATAATTGTAGGTATTTTATTTAATTAATTTATTGATAGTGTAGTGTTAGGTTTAATTGTAACTTAGGTTAGGATTTATTTTACAGGTAATTTTGTACTTATTTTAACTATTTTAGCTATTAAATAGTTCTTAACTATTTAATAGCTATTGTACCTGGTTAAAATAAATACAAAGTTGCCTGTAAAATAAATATTAATCCTAAAATAGCTACAATATAATTATTATTTATATTGTAGATATATTAGGGTTTATTTTACAGGTAAGTATTTAGATTTAAATAGGAATAATTTATTTAATAAGAGTTAATTTATTTCGTTAGAATAAAATTATATTTAACTTAGGGGGGTGTTAGGGTTAGGGTTAGACTTAGCTTTAGGGGTTAAAAATTTATTAGAGTAGCGGTGAGCTCCGATCGGCAGATTAGGGGTTAATACTTGAAGTTAGGTGTCGGCGATGTTAGGGAGGGCAGATTAGGGGTTAATACTATTTATTATAGGGTTATTGAGGCGGGAGTGAGGCGGATTAGGGGTTAATAACTTTATTATAGTAGCGGTGCGGTCCGCTCGGCAGATTAGGGGTTAATAAGTGTAGGCAGGTGGAGGCGACGTTGAGGGGGGCAGATTAGGGGTTAATAAATATAATATAGGGGTCGGCGGTGTTAGGGGCAGCAGATTAGGGGTTCATAGGGATAATGTAGGTGGCAGCGGTGTGCGGTCGGCAGATTAGGGGTTAAAAAATTTTAATAGAGTGGCGGCGATGTGGGGGGGACCTCGGTTTAGGGGTACATAGGTAGTTTATGGGTGTTAGTGTACTTTAGAGCACAGTAGTTAAGAGCTTTATGAACCGGCGTTAGCCCAGAAAGCTCTTAACTACTGACTTTGTTCTGCGGCTGGAGTTTTGTCGTTAGAGTTCTAACGCTCACTCCAGCCACGACTCTAAATACCGGCGTTAGAAAGATCCCATTGAAAAGATAGGATACGCAATTGACGTAAGGGGATCTGCGGTATGGAAAAGTCGCGGCTGGAAAGTGAGCGTTAGACCCTTTAATGACTGACTCTAAATACCGGCGGTAGCCCAAAACCAGCGTTAGGAGCCTCTAACGCTGGTTTTGACGGCTACCGCCCAACTCTAAATCTAGCCGATAGTAAATATGTTGATTGCATAAACTTCCAGGAGAGTTAAGCAAAATACAAATCCCTTTAACTATTTTTTGCCCTTCAGTTATCAGGACAATCACTGGAGATCATTACCTTGAATCAGATAAAATGTTTATATATTAAAGGGACAGAAAACCCCAACATGTTTTGTATAGAACATACAAATTTAAACAACTCTCCACTTTACTTCTGTTATCAAATTTGCTTAAAGGGATATGAAACTCAACATTTTTCTTTCATGATTCAGATAGAGCATACAATTTTAAACAACTTTCTATTTTACTTCTATTATTTAATTTGCTTCCTTCTCTTGTTATCCTTTGCTGAAAGGTTTATCTAGGCAAGCTCATGAGCAGCAAATAACCTAGGTTCTAGCTGCTGATTGGTCGCTGCATATAAATACAGATTTTCATTGGCTCACCCATGTGTTCAGTTAGAAACCAGTAGTGCATTGCTGCTCCTTCAACAAATGATACCAATAGAATAAAACAAATTAGACAATAGAAGTAAAGTAGAAAGATGTTTAAAATTGTATTCTCTATCTGAATCATTAAAGAAAATAAATGGGTTTCATGTTCCTTTAATTCTCTTGTTATCCTTTGCTGAAGGAACAGCATTGCACTACTGGCAGCTAGCTGAACAGATCTAGTTAGCTAATCACAAGAGACAAATGTGTGCAGGCACCAATCAGCAACTAGCATGGTATTGTCACTACCATACTCTCTTTTCAGCATCTCTTTCTGGGTTATAAATGTCCCAGTTTCAAAAGTACACCCAGGAAACAACTGACACAGCTCGAGGCAGCTCCGGCCCTGCCCACTGTACACCTCATGCTTACCCATGGAACATCTGTGACTCTGCCTTGAACTACTATGACTCTAAACCATTGAGTCTGCTCCACAGGTTTCCCTAACTCAGTCAAAAACTCACATCCTAGATGGCATCTCAGAAATGTTGGCCCTACAATAACAGGACCCAGTCTCCACTAATGATTGCTAATTGGTAAAGTCAATACAAAGAGATATTCTTTCTCTTAATGTGATGTTTGCATTAAATAATTATATTACTAATAACTGAAATAGTGGTGATGGTTGCAAGGGGTAAAATTATAACTTTGATGAACAATAATCCTCTGGTTTAGAGTTATATAATATTTTATGTATTTTATTAGCTGAGCAGACTTTATGCCAAAATGATAAGGTTATTGAGAGTAAATTGACGCTTATTGTCCAGCTCAGCCCTCAGAAAACACTAAACATTATCAGATCATAAGTAGGTAGACTTTGACCACTGCTCTTTCAGGAGGCTATTAGCAGATATAAAAACATTTTTCTTATGTAACTGTTTTATGTTCATTAAAGCAACATAAAAGTACAATAGTAAAATAATTTGATGTGCTTGAGCATTTTACTATTGAACTGCTGTGTGCCTCTAACTATGTGATTAACCCCTGCAAAGTGTCCTATCTAATGTCACTCCTGAGCTGGGCATAGCCTGTGAGCCAATCTGTACTGACATATGTGCATAGCAACCAATTTCAACTATGTGTCAGCCCACTTTGTAGGCGTTCAGTCCCATTTACAAAGATTAAAACATGGAGACATACAGTAGTGCAAAAGTACAAAGTGTTCTTTGTTTTTCTGAGAAGGCTAAACAGAGGTGTTCTTTGGATGTGTTTGAAGTTCTGTCGTAGTTTTTAGTTATTGTTTTATCAAGTTTTATTTAAAGGGACATGAAACCCCAAAATTTTATTTCATCAGTTAGATAGAACATACAATTTTCAACAACTTTCCAATTTACTTCCATTATCAAATGTGCTTCATTCTCTTGCTATCCTTTGCTGAAGGAACAGCATTGCACTACTGGCAGCAAGATGAACACATCTAGTCAGCCAATCACAAAAGACAAATGTGTGCATGCACCAATCAGCAGCAGCGTCCACTAGTGTAGGATATGTGCATATTATTTTTCAGCAATGGATATCAAGATAATGAAGGACATTTGAAAATAGAAGTGAATTTAAAAGTGTCTTAAAATTACATGCTCTATCGGAATCATAGAGTTTCTGTGTAAGAAACACAAACACCGAGGGTGCCTCCTAGTGCATGTGATACAGTAGGGGTAATCAGCCAACAATGTATTATAAGTCAGAATACTCTCATGTGAGGCAGCACCAATGTGCTGAATAGTGCAGGCTGGGATATCACAGTGCCCCAGCTCACTGATCCAAACGATAGGGCCGGTATCGCTCCAAACCTCGCTTCAGACTCAGACTTGTGCTTGTGGTAGTAAAAACGGATAGCCGGACAGATAGCTCAGCATGCTAATGCCCTGTGGCTGAGTTCTGTAGCAACCTGAGGGTTGCAGGTTCGATCCCTGGAGAGGTCCACTCAGCCTTTCAACTGAGGTCGATAAAATGAGCAGCGCCTTGAGACCCTTATGGGTGATTAGCTGTGCTTTACAAGTACCACATACATACAAAAAGGTTTTATTAAAACAATTTAAAAACAGTTGTTTTAAAACCAGGGGTTAACAGTCCCCTTAAGACAATAGCCTGTAGGATCTTTGTCCAAAATACTATAGTATTCCCTATCACGCAAATTCTATCAGCCTCATCTACATAATCTTGATAATTTTGGATGACCACCCCTCCTCCCTTGTCTGCCTGGCAAATTACTATTGACTGATTTCTTTCTAATTGTAATTATGCTTGTTTCTCATTTGGCCATAAGTTAGATTTACCTAGAACATGTTTAGGAATTTTCTCCAAGTCCTCCATTACCAGATCTTGGAATAGATTTAAATAAGATCCTTCCTCTCTTGGGGGTGTAAACGAAAAGGGGGGTTTCAGGTCAGTGTGTAAATATCCTTCAAATAGATCTACCAGTATAGTATCAACTTTACTATGAATGACAGTGTTGTTTCATTCATACTATCAGTTAATATAGGAACTCCCACTATCCCTTGTTGTTTAAGTTTTTTAATTTTAAGTATTTTTGGAGAGACAATTTTCTAATAAATCTATTCAGATCAACATACAAATTAAATATATTAGATAAGCAGAAGGATAAACCTTTACCTAACACTCTAATTTCATCATTCAATAGTGTGTGATCAGAGAGGTTAAATATACTTTTTTTTAGTTTCTATAATTTTTCTTGTTTGGAGGTGTGTCGTCTATCTCTCCTACCCCGTGGCCGTAGGGTCTTTTTTGTCCTTGGTTGGTTCTGTAGTTTACATTCTGGCTGTCTTTCCTCCATAATGGTGCTAAGTAGATTTGTGTGTGTGGTGGTGCTGGACTCATTTGAATAAGGGGAGGGGGAGGGGTTAGAGGCTCTAAAAAACCTGGGATGTGGATTGGGCATTGTGTGAATTTTGTACATTGTCATTATATTGATTCCTATTATTATAATTACCCGGTGGAGGGTTGTGGGCATTAGATTGAGCATTATGTGAGTGTTGTCAATTTTCATTATATTGATTCCTATTATTGTAGTTACCCAGTGAAGGGTTTAGGGCTTTACCTTGTTGGCCACGGCCAAAATATCTATTACCATGGGTACCTTTTTTGTGGCATGGACCCGTGTCCTCTAGAGTGTATTGGAATTAACACTATAAAAGGTCTCTGTGTGTGGGCCTTTATTTTCTCTATGTGTATTGTCATGTTCAATATTTTGGAGAACTGCATATCTATTGTGATAATTATATGAATTTGCATGGTTGTAAGAGTTGGAATAACCAACCATTAATGATGGTGTATTAGAATTCTCAGGTCTATAATGCGAATCATTTGATCCATTGTTAGATGGGGGTCTTCTATTATTTTTAGCCAATCTTCGTTTATTGTAATTGACTACAGTCCATCCTTCTTGAGTATTAGTATCAGTGGATGTTTTATTGTATGTGTACACTATTCCTTTTTATAATTGTCTTCATCTCTCTGTTTTTTAATATTCTTCCTTTTGATAATTTCATTTTGGTATTCGTCAGTCACTTTAAGAGTATGACTGTTTAGATCATTATATTCTGGATTATGTGCTAGTGGTTCTTTTTAAATTTTTATCTATCTCAATCCCCACTTCCTCCACTAATTTTTGTCTATGTTCAATCAATAACGCTATTAAATTAAAGGGACATTTATCCATGATTTCTACCCACTTTTGTAGCAATTCTGGGTTATTTTTAAAAGAACAGTTCTTAAAAATTCTTAAACCTCTTGGTATTTGTTTTTGTTCTTTAAATTTTCTAAGAGAGTCAAGGTCCCACCAATGGTGGTGCTCTGTTTTAGTGAGATCTTCTAATTTAAAAAATAGTTGTTTGAGAGCTTCACTTTAATTTCTTTCATGTAAATGGCAAGAGTCCATGAGCTAGTGACGTATGGGATATACATTCCTACCAGGAGGGGGCAAAGTTTCCCAAACCACAAAACCACAGAATGCCTATAAATACACCTCCCACCACACACATACTTCAGTTTTACAAACTTTGCCTCCTATGGAGGTGGTGAAGTAAGTTTGTGCTTGATTACTTCTATGATAAGCGCTTCTAAGCATTTTGAAGCACAATTCTTCTCAGAGTACAGTGTTTGTCAGAGGGATGTGAAGAGAGTATCGCCTGTTGATTTTTATGGTTTTACTCATGGGAAATCTTTTCAAGGGTTCTCTGTTATCGGTCGTATGGGATTCATCTCCTACCTCCCTTTTCAGATCGACGATATACTCTTATACCTTTACCTCTGCTGATAGTTTTCAGCACTGGTTTGGCTGTCTGCTATATGTGGATGGGTTTCTTTCGGTAAGTATGTATCATTGTTTAAGACACTCTCAGCTTTATGTATTAATATAAAGTTTTAAATATATGTATTTACTTATATTTGCCATGAGTCAGGTCTATGTGTATTTCCCTTTGCAGTCTAACAGTTTCAGTATAGGAATCATGTTTTAGGAAGTTATTTTTTTAATATTTTCTTACCTGGGGTTTAGTTTTTTTTCCCAATTTGACTTGTTTTTCCTTAAATTTTGCGGGCAAATCTAGGCTCACGAGGACGCAAAATGCTGTTATTTATTCATAATTTTTGTTGCGAAAAATTTTTGTCGCACATTTGCGTCTATAGTGTCGCAAGTTTCGTCATTTCCTGTGTCTTTTTTGACGTTAGGTTGTTTGGCACGAAGTCACGCTTGTTATAACGCAAGTTGCATCATTTCCAGATGTTGGTTGGCGCCAAAAAAAAAAAAAGATACCCCACTTCCTTTATGCTCCCTACTCTCTTTATATTCTAGAGGGCTATGCTGTTTGCTTTTCTGCCTATTTAGCATATGCATTTTTTCCCATTCCTGAAACTGCTATATGAGGAAATTGGATATTTTGTTTAAATTTTCTTTTTTCTTTTATATTTTGCAAGATGTCACAGTCGGATCCTGTCTCAGAAGCTACTGTAGGAACCATGCTGGCTGAACACAGTTCTACCAAAGCTAAGTGTATCAGTTGTAAGCAAGCTGAGATTATATCTCCGGCTATATTATGTAACAGTTGTCATGATAAGCTTTTGCATGCCGATAATGTTTCTATTAGTAGCGTCTGTTGTTCCCTCAACATCTAATATATATGATATCCCTGTTGAAATGAAAAAATGATATTGCTGATGCAATACAAAAGGCTATGTCTGCTATTCCACTTTCTAATAAATGTAAAAGGTCTTTTAAAACTTCTCATAAAACTGATGAAATTTGTAATAACTGACAACATACTGAAATATCCTTCTCTGAAGAGAATCTCTCTGGTTCAGAAGATCCTACTTCAGACATTGAAATTGATAAATCTTCTTATCTTTTTAAGATTGAATATATTCGGTCTTTGTTGAAAGAAGTATTGGTTACTTTGGGTATTGAGGAGTCTGATCCTCTTGATAACAAAACCAGTAAAGGTTTAAATTCTGTTTTTAAACCTCCTGTGATTACTCCTGAGGTTTTTCCTGTCACAGATGCAGTCTCTGATGTGATGGCTAAGGAATGGTCTAAACTTGGTGCTTCTTTTAATCCTTCTTCTAGGTTTAAGAAGTTATATGCTTTACCAGTGGCTAATTTGGAGTTTTGGGAAAAAGTCCCTAAGGTTGATGGGGCTATTTCTACTCTTGCCAAGCGTACTACTATTCCTATGGAAGATAGTACTTCTTTTAAGGATCCTTTAGATAGGAAGATTGAATATTATCTAAGGAAAGCTTATTTACATTCTGGATACATTCTTGGGCCTGCCATTTCTATGGCTGATGTTGTGGCTTCATCAACTCTTTGGTTGGATAGCTTAGCACATCAGGAAACAGATCCTGATTTGTCTAGCATTGTTTGTTTGCATCAACATGCTAAGCATTTTATCTGTGATGCTATTTTTTATATCATTAAGATTGATGTTAAATCTATGTCTTTAGCTATTTTAGCTAGAAGAGCTTTATGGTTTAAATCATGGAATGCTGACATGGTATCTAAATCTAGATTACTATCTTTATCTTTCCAGGGTAATAATTTATTTGGTTCTCAGTTGGATTCTATTATTTCCACTATAACTGAGGGGGAAGGGAATTTTTTTTGCCCCAAGATAAAAAGTCTAAGGGTAAATCTAAATCTTCTAATCGGTTTTGATCCTTTCGTCAGAATAGAGAACAGAAAACCACTCCTTCCTCTAAGGACTCTTGTTCCAATTGGAAGCCATCTACAAGTTGGAATATATCCAAGTCTTATAAGAAGCCAAAGCCAGCCCCCAAGACTGCATGAAGGTGCAGCCCTCATTCCAGTTCAACTGGTGGGGGGGGGGGCAGATTGAAATTATTTCAAAACATTTCGGCAGATTCTGTTCAGAATCAGTGTATTCAGAGCATTGTCTCTCAAGGGTATCAAATAGGTTTCAGAATAAGACCTCCTGTGGGAAGATTCTTTTTCTCTCATGTTCCAACAAATCCCGTGAAAGCTCAGGCTTTTCTGAAGTGTGTTTCAGATCTGGAGCTTTCAGGGGTGATTATACCAGTTCCGCTTCAGGAACTGGGTCTGGGTTTCTATTCAAATCTATTCAATGTCCCAAAGAATGAAAATTCATTCAGACCTGTTCTGGATCTGAAGTTTTTGAATCGTTTTGTAAGGCTCCCAACTTTTAAGATGGTGACTATATAAGGGCTATTCTGCCTTTTGTTCAGCAAGGTCATTACATGTCCACAATAGACTTACAGGGCGCTTATCTTCACATTCAGATTCATCCAGAAAACTATTGGTTTCTGAGATTCTCTTTTCTAGACAAGCATTACCAATTTGTTGCTCTCCATTTGGCCTAGCAACAGCTCCAAGAATCTTTTCGAAGGTTCTCTGTGCCCTTCTATCTGTAATCAGAGAGCAGGGTATTGAGGTGTTTCCTTATTTGGACGATATCTTGGTACTGGCTCAATCTTTTCATTTAGCAGAATCTCACACAAATCAACTAGTTTTGTTTCTTTAAAGATATGGTTGGAGGATCAATTTACCAAAGAGTTTCTTGATTCCTCAGACAAGGGTCACCTTTTTAGGTTTCCAGATAGATTCAGTGTCCAGTGACTCTATCTTTAACAGACAAGAGACAAATGAAATTGGTTTCAGCCTGTCGAAACCTTCAGTCTCGATCATTCCCTTTAGTGGCTATGTGCATGGAAGTTTCAGGTCTCATGACTGCAGCATCGGACGCGATCCCCTTTGCTCGTTTTCATATGAGACCTCTGCAGCTTTGCATGCTGAATCAATGGTGCAGGGATTATACTCGGATATCACAATTGATATTCTTAAATCCCAGCATTCTACTCTCTCTGACTTGGTGGTTAGACCATCATCGTATTGTTCAAGGGGCCTCTTTTGTTCGTCCTTCCTGGACTATAGTCTCAACAGATGCAAGTCTTTCAGGTTGGGGAGCTGTCTGGGGGTCTCTGACAGCACAAGTGGTTTGGAATCCTCTAGAGGCGAGGTTACCAATCAATATCTTAGAACTCTGTGCTATTTTCAGGGCTCTTCAGGCTTGGCCTCTATTAAAAAGAGAACTTTTAATTCGCTTTCAGATAGACAGTATCACAACTGTGGCATATGTCAATCATCAGGGAGGGACTCGCAGTCCTTTAGCAAAGAAAGAAGTATCACAGATACTTTCTTGGGCGAAATCCAACTCTTGTCTAATTTCTGCGATTCATATCCCATGTGTAGACAATTGGGATGTGGATTATCTCAGCCGTCAAACTTTACATCCGGGGGAGTGGTCTCTCCATCCAGATGTGTTTTTTTCAGATTGTACAGATGTGGGGTCTTCAAGAAATAGATCTGATGGCTTCCCATCTAAACAAGAAACTTCCCAGATACCTTTCCAGGTCCAGGGATCCTCAGGCGGAGATGGTGGATGCGTTAGCAGTTCCTTGGTCTTACCAACTTGCTTATATTTTTCCGCCTCTAGTTCTTCTTCCAAGGATGATCTCCAAGATCATAATGGAACAATCGCATGTGTTTCTGATAGCACCAGCATGGTCTCACAGGTTTTGGTATGCAGATCTTGTCCGGATGTCCAGTTGTCAACCTTGGCCACTTCCTTTAAGGCCAGACCTTCTGTCTCAAGGGCCGTTTTTCCATCAGGATCTCAAATTTCTAAATTTGACGGTATGGAAATTTAACGCTTAGTCATAGAGGTTTCTCTGACTCAGTGATTAATACTATGTTGCAGGCTTGTAAATCTATTTCAAGGAAGATTTGTTATCGGGTTTGGAAAACCTATATTTCATGGTGTTCTTCTCATAAATTCTCTTGGCATTCTTTTAGAATTCCTAGAATTTTACAGTTTCTTCAGGACGGTTTGGATAAAGGTTTGTCTGCAAGTACTTTGAAGGGACAAATCTCTGCTCTTTCTGTTTTATTTCATAGAAAGATTGCTAAAATTCCTGATATTCACTGTTTTGTTCAGGCTTTGGTCCGTATCAAGCCTGTTATTAAATCTATTTCTCCTCCTTGGAGTCTTAATTTGGTTTTGAAGGTTTTGCAGTCTTCTCCTTTTGAGCCTATGCATTCTTTGGATATTAAACTATTTTCTTGGAAAGTATTGTTCCTTTTGGCTATCTCTTTTGCTAGAAGAGTTTCTGAATTGTCTGCTCTCTCTTCTGAGTCTCCTTTTCTGATTTTCCATCAGGATAAAGCTGTTTTGCGGACTTTGTTTAAATTTCTTCCTGAGGTTGTGAATTCTAACAACATTAGTAGGGAAATTGTTGTTCCTTCCTTGTGTCCGAATCCTAAGATTTCTCTTGAGAAATCGTTACACTCTCTGCATGTGTTAAGAGATTTGAAATACTATGTTGAAGCTACTAAAGATTTCAGGAAGGCTTCTAGTCCATTTGCTGTCTTCTGTTTCTAGGAAAGGTCAGAAAGCCAAAGGTCTGCCAATTCTTTGGCATCTTGGTTAAAGCTTTTGATTCACAAGGCTTACTTGGTGGCGGGGAAGTCTCTGCCTCAGAGAATTATGGCTCATTCTACTTGATCAGTTGCCACTTCTTGGGCTTTTAAGAATGAAGCTTCAGTTGATCAGATTTGCAAAGCAGCAACTTGGTATTCTTTGCATACATTTACTAAATTTTACAATTTTTATGCATTTGCTTCCTTTGAAGCAGTCTTTGGTAGAAAAGTTCATCAGGCAGCTGTTTGGATTAATTTCTTAGCGGAAATAGCTGTTTTTATTTTATCCCTCTCTCTCTAGTGACTCTTCTGTGGACTTCCACATCTTGGGTATTTTATCCCATACGTCACTAGCTCATGGACTCTTGCCATTTACATGAAAGAAAACATAATTTATGTAAGAACTTACCTGATAAATTCATTTCTTTCATAATGGCAAGAGTTCATGAGGCCCACCCTGTTTTTGGTGGTTATATTTTTTTGTATAAATGCACAATATTATTTTCCAGTTCCTCTTTTTTGTATGCTTTTTTACTCCTTTTTACATCTCACTACTTGGCTATACATTAAAACTGAAGTATGTGTGTGGTGGGAGGTGTATTTATAGGCATTTTGAGGTTTGGGAAACTTTGCCCCCTCCTGGTAGGAATGTATATCCCATATGTCACTAGCTCATGGACTCTTGCCATTATGAAAGAAATAAAATTATCAGGTAAGTTCTTACATAAATTATGTTTTTGCGGTGGACCCACTTGAATATTTTGGGGCATACTATTCCCCAAGTGCAATCGGTTAGTATTTCATTTACTATACTTTTCATGTTTCATACATCACACTTAATAATATATATTTTATGACTATAAGTGAATTTGTAAAAGTCTAATCAAAAACCCAATTAATAGCGCCCCCTGGATATCAATATAACAGATTGTTTGAAGATAGGATTTATATAATCATATTCAGACAGGGGTGCAGCCTGATATACTAAGGGACATAATGCTTTCCACTACAGAAAGAAATAATAAAAGATTGCACTTGGCGAATAGTATGCCCCAAAATATTCCAGTGAGTCCACCGCAAAATGATAGTGAAGCTCTCAAACAACTAGTACATTTATGGAAGATTAATTGTTTGTACTTGTATAAGAATAGCAATTTCAAAGACACAACTAAATATTACTTTAAAAAACTGTTCTTATTCATGGACAAGAAAGAAATGCTGTAAGTAAAATGGCGTACAGAGTAAAAACTGTATGAAAACACGTTACATGATGAACATGTGATGAGGATCATACACATTTCTAGGTAGATTATTTGATAAATAGTGAAATACACGCCATTGATGCTTGATGCACATCAGTTTGACAGTTCTTTTTTTCTAAAAACGTCAATTGGAGACTTGTGTCAGCGATGTACAGTGAGTGTATTTAACACAGCGAATGTGGTCAGGTTGATGCATTGGTAAATTGATCCCACAGACTCCATTAACCCCTTTAACTCATTTGTAATTTCAGTGATAGGCATCCATCTGCAGCTAAGAGTGCCATTGTGGGAAAATGGGATAAAATCTTGTGTGTGTTAAATGGACACTGAACCCAATTTTTTTCTTTCATGATTCAGATAGAGCATGACATTTTAAGCAACTTTCTAATTTACTCCTATTATCAATTTTTCTTTGTTCTCTTGCTATCTTTATTTTAAAAGCAGGAATGTAAATCTTAGCAGCCAGCCCATTTTAGGTTCAGCACCATGGATAGTGCATGCTTTTTAGAGGCTTACATTTACCCACCAATAAGCAAGCACAATCCAGGTTATCAACCAAAAATGGGCCTGCTCCTATGCATCACATTCTTGCTTTTTAAATAAAGATAGCAAGAGAACGAAGAAAAATTCATAATAGGAGTAAATTGGAAAGTTGCTTTAAATTGCATGCTCTATCTGAATCATGAAAGAAAAAATTGGGTTTAGTGTCCCTTTAACAATCTCTGCTGTGATTGTGATCACTTTATTAATAAATAAAAATAATGGCTGTTCCAAATTTTTCCATAATTGGGAAAAAAATAAGAAAGATTAACATTGACCCAATTATCAGCAAAAGAAAAATAAAGACCTAATTAGTGAGTGCTAAAAACTAAAAGTTTGCTGGAATTGTTGTGACACACCTTCCTTATCTTGTACGTTGACTGATACCCAAAGCTATGTTTTTTATTGCTTTGTTATTAGTTTATTTTTCCTAGCTGGTTTTTGCATGTTATTATAACAGTAGATCATTATATTAATTACTTATGGTTTAATTAATAGTTAGAGTAATAATAAAAATAGACTGATTTATTATTAGGTAATAACTAAATCATATATCATATCTTTATATATCTTTGACTTTCATATCATTGCTTGTTTGCTAATATATTAAAAAACTATTAATCTTTTTGTTGTATACAGAACATATTGTTCTTGTTTTATAACCTCTGTTTTCAAGGCACTTATAACCCTCCCCTAATACTTGTCTCAGTTTGGGTATTTGCAATGCTGAAGAGAATAAAAATGTCTCAAAATGTACTAAGGGATTAAACGCTTACCGGATCCTTCCCAGCTGAGGAGGGAGAATCTTAACCATAACTTAACTTAAATAACTATTTACATGTGCATGTAGTGCGAATAACGACAGACAACTTTGTATGGGAGAAATTTTTGACCGTCACAGGTCAGAAATTTTATTAACCTAAATCAACTAGTAGAACCAATAGAACTGAATATGGCGGCATAGAGACCAACTAACCCAGTACAGCAAGGAGATTCCCGGCCCAACGGGAACAGCAGCAGAGGGGTCTCTGCCCTAAGGAGATGACGCTGAGGGGTTGCAGAGATCACGTGACCATCCCTCAAGAGGGAGGAAGGAGGGTTACCGTCACGTGCACGTGAGGCCTACCCTCCTCCCCAAAATGTGGTCATCACTCACCCCTAGCGACCTTCTCCTACGCAACAGGACCGGGATCTCCCCGCCGCCGGGGTGCACAAAGATCTTCCACCTGATATAAGGATCTCTCTGTTACCAAGCCGAAATGAACCGCATAACAGAGAGGGGAGATCTATAAACTACAGCAATGGCATAGGGGCCTAGGGTGAGTAGCCATAGCCCTGCCATTGAATTGCCGTCAATTTAGCAAAGAACCAGTAACAAAAGGGGAGGGAGGGCGGGACAAAACTGCTTCAGTCAGGATCCAGAGAAGAAGAGGAAGTTGCCAGGGAAGATTCAGCTTTTCTACAGGTAAGGAGGGGCCTACCCTGAATAGCAACAATGTTGCACCCTGACACAGCCCTCTCTCTTCTATCCCACTCTCCTACAGCCTTAACCCTTAGACTGCTCCAGGCTTATGCTAAGCCCTACACTGCATTAAGGGATTAAACGCTTACCGGATCCTTCCCAGCTGAGGAGGGAGAATCTTAACCATAACTTAACTTAAATAACTATTTACATGTGCATGTAGTGCGAATAACGACAGACAACTTTGTATGGGAGAAATTTTTGACCGTCACAGGTCAGAAATTTTATTAACCTAAATCAACTAGTAGAACCAATAGAACTGAATATGGCGGCATAGAGACCAACTAACCCAGTACAGCAAGGAGATTCCCGGCCCAACGGGAACAGCAGCAGAGGGGTCTCTGCCCTAAGGAGATGACGCTGAGGGGTTGCAGAGATCACGTGACCATCCCTCAAGAGGGAGGAAGGAGGGTTACCGTCACGTGCACGTGAGGCCTACCCTCCTCCCCAAAATGTGGTCATCACTCACCCCTAGCGACCTTCTCCTACGCAACAGGACCGGGATCTCCCCGCCACAAGGAAGCATTTTAATGGTCCCTTGCCGCCACCACCCACAGCCCGACTTAGAGGAGGGGTGAAATTGCTCTTTGGATATCTCCTATGAATAAATCTAAACCCACATCAGAGAGATGAACTTTATCCCTTCTGTAAAGTTCAGTTCTATCAGCCGAAATGGCTTCGTGCCGTACCACGAAGCCACCTGAACCTGTGACGGTTTTTGCCAATGATGCATTGATCTTTTTCTAATCCGATATGCCGCCGTATGGGCAGACATATGCCTCCAGTGGAGGCGGGGGACTATATCGGACCATCCTATCATGACTCCTGGAATGCGCACTCTCAAACAACTTATGTCTGCCTGTATAACTTTTATTAACTGGAGAACTGGCATGGCCCCCACATCATTACCCCCCAGGTGAAGGATCAGGATATGAGGCTTACCCCAATGTACTAGGGCCTCTGATATTGTTCCCGCTAATTGTGGCCAACACATCCCCCTGTCCCCTAACCATCTAATGGATACTTTGTTGGAGGGAAAACCTAGGGATTGGCCAATTGGGAGGGATGCACAGCGAAGGGAGGCCCAGTGAGGCCCAGTGAACGAAGGAGTGTCCCACAATCCAAATTCTCTTCACTCCTGGGACAGTGCCTGTGGAGACAAATATTTTAGTATTTGAAAATTTACGATAAACATTAAACAATTGGCCGGACATATTTTTTGAAACAATTGGACCGCCAACGCCCAATACGTTTAATGTCCTCGCTCAAGGACCCCGCTTGCGCCGCATCTGTAGCTGCCCCTATCCGGAAGGAGTGTGGGGCCAGCTTGCTAGCATCCAACCCCGCTTTGACTGCTGCCAGCTTCAGCACCCTCCCAAACTGGAATTTTGAAAGGGATTTGCCGTCCGCGTGGACCAAGAACTGACCCTGGACTTGCGGTCTGTGGGCTAAATACATATTAACCCATTTTACAGGGCAACATGCGCTGACTGCTTGTGGATATAGGGGGATCCAAGTTCCCTTTCCATCCTGGTCCGTTTTTGAACGTGGAAGGAAAAGGAGGAGGGACCCAGGAGCAGCCCTAACATGCTGCAACTGAATCCCTGACCCAGCCTTCTGTTTAGAGGGTGCTACTAATTCACTGACCCTAAGGGCCCCTGCAAAGGCCAAATTAAATGCTGTTTTGAAGAGCACGGCTTCAAATTCTGATAAACAAACTTCATCGAGCACCTGGACCAAACGTTCCAGGCGCTCGCGAGTAATGGGCTCACGAGAGTCTATTTTACGCTGCTGCGATCTACCCCAACCCTTGATGACCTGCCTGATGAAAAATGAGTTAGTGGGGTCAGGGATGGATAAAGTCCTGTAGAAAAATGATATTGCTGCTAATTTAGACTGTATTGCCCCTTGACGAACGCCGGAAGTGTGTAAACTCACCAGCCAATCACATAACGTGTCCTGAGATCCCCGAGCAGCCTCAATTCCCCTGGAATTACAGAACTTTTCCCATTCAGTCCACATGCGGACATAGGAGTGCCATGTGGATGGTGCAAGGGAGGATCGAACCAACGGAAGCAAGGCTATCCAGGAAGAACGAGCTGCCAAAGGAAATCAGGACAGCTTAAGCCCAGTGTAGCTGCCCTTGGGACTAACTGTCTAAATTTTACCCAATCAAAACGTGACAGTGCGTCGGCCACTACATTGTTCACCCCGGGGACATGGCGGGCCTGGAATTGGATGTTAAGCTCCAGACAGCGCAGCCCCAAGTGACGCAACAAAGTGATAACCTTCTCGGAAGTGGCTGTTAAGTTATTGATTGCGTATACCACACTGATGTTGTCTGTCCAGAACACAACAGTCCCATTCGCCAATTTTTTACCCCACAGCTCGACGGCCAAGACCACGGGGAATAGCTCCAGGAGAGTTTAAATTATGAGTCAGGCCCGCTGGGGGCCAGGACTTAGGCCAAGGCTCTGCACTCCACTCTCCCTGAAAGTAAGCCCCGTAGCTGTGCGATCCAGCTGCGTCCGTGAAAAGATGTAATAACTGACTTGACATGGGAATTGACCGCCATACCCGCACCCCGTTAAAATGTGTAAGGAATTTTTCCCATACTACCAGATCAGCCATAAAATCCTCCCCCAGGGTTATTTTAGAGTTCGGGTTGGACCTACCGCTTAGCTGTCTTTCTAGTCTTTGGTTAAAAACCCGACCCATGGGGATAACCCTGCAGGCGAAGTTAAGTAGCCCTAATAACGATTGTAATTGTTTGAGGGAAATAACTGATTGCGAAATGGACGCTCTGACCACCTCTAGCATGGCTTGAACTTTGTCAAATGGCACCCTACAAAGCTGAGCGATGGTATCAATCTCAATACCTAGGAAAACTAAACATGAAGTGGGGCCTTGAGATTTGTCTTCGGCCAGGGGCACTCCGAAGTGGCTCATAATACTGCGCATTTTGTTCATTATGGTTAAGCATTCGCTAGAACCTGCCCTACCTATTATGAGGAAATCATCAAGGTAGTGTGCTATGGAATCGCTGCCCACGTCAGAAGCTACAACCCAATGTAGGAAACTGCTAAACGCCTGAAATAAGGCGCATGATAAAGAGCAGCCCATGGGTAGGCAACGATCCACATAAAACATACCCGACAACTTGCAACCCATAAGGTGGAATACTGAAGGGTGAAGTGGCAAAAGCCTAAATGCTGATTCAATGTCAAGTTTCGCTAATAAAGCACCTGGCCCTGCCCTCCGAACCAGATCTAGTGCGCTATCAAAGGATTGATAGCGCACTGAGCTGGGTTCTGGGTCAATAGCATTGTTGACTGAGCTACCTTTAGGGTATGACAGGTGCTGAATGAGACAAAACTTTCCGGGTTCTTTCTTTGGGACCACCCCCAGCGGAGAAATGACCAAATTGGCTAAAGGTGGAGAAGGAAAGGGCCCGGCCATGCGGCCTAAGGCCACCTCCTTATCAATTTTTTCCCTCACGACCTTAGGGTGCTGATATGCTGAGATTAGATTCCTATGAAATTTAATGGCCTTAATGAACTTGACAGTTGGAATTTTGAAACCGTATGAAAACCCTTCCCACAACATTCGTGCCGCACCCTGGTCTGGGTATGTCCATAACCAGGGTGTCATTGCCCCAACCTTAATTGGCATTTCCGCTTTTTTGGCCCAGGCTGGTATTTGGGGGCTTATTGGCTGTGGTATTGTCCCTTCGCTTGCTGCATTCACTACCCAGGTGTGATCCAGAGCAGAATCTGCAGACGTGCCTAAAGGCGCATGAGCTACCCTTTTCACATTTTTTATCCTGAAAAGGCCAGCATGTGCCCCCCCTTTTCCTATTTCTATTGGGACGAAATGACTGCTGCGGGGAGTTAATGGCGGAGGAGGAACCCCCTTTGGGGTCCATCCGCTGCCATAATTGATTATCTGTGGAGTCGAAAGTTAAGGTAGGGTTACCCGCCATCTTTCTTCTGAACTCTGCATCATACTCCCTCCATACTCCATCGCTGTGATTACGCTGAATCCAATGAATGGTGTCAGTGTATTTAAGAATGGCCAGGCTCTGTGAGGGGTATTTCTCTATATAACAAGAGGAAAACACCCTAAAGCATTGCAGCCACTCATCGAAAGTATCGGGGCGCTTACATCAGCACTTCTTTCCCTCTGCCTATAAGCTTCCACAGAGAGGTCGAATATATTAACGTATTTACCTCTGTGGATTCTGCTAACTACTTTTTTGCGCAAATGCTTATGCAGCGAATAAATTTTACCTGGGCTTGCGTCGCCATAGAGGGCCGCATGTCTTTCAGAAATGGCCCTGGGGGGTAAGGATTCTGACGGGACCTCTGTAAGGGGTTCCGTGTATGGAAGGGCTAGCATCTTCATACTATCGCGCTTCTTATCTGGCGCAGCCCCCCTCTTTAAAAATGTTTTAATCATTTTAAACATTTTCTTCTGTCCTGACCCTTGTAAACCCATTGAAGAGTCACTATTTGACCCTGTGTCAGAGGTGGATGAGTCAGAAGAAGAATTGTTATCGTGTGTAAACAAAGTATTCTCACCGTTTGAATTAGCAGACAGTCCTTGCCCGGTGTTACTAGTGACTTGTTCTGGCTGCTGACTGGGAATAGCGATGGCGTTGGCTGAGCCCTGCTGTCCATTTGAAGTGGTCGCAGCTGCTCCTGCGTCCACTGGGTTAATTACAGCAGCAGTTGGTTGCTGGACCTTTGTTGGCTCCTTTGAGTGAAGAACTCCCTGCAAGAGAGACAATAATTCGCGAGCACTTTGTTCTTGTGTGTGTGGGTTATCAATAGCAGGAAGTTGGGCCATACAAATAGCATCTTGTGCTGGATTAGATACAATAGTAGTAGCATTGTTTTGTGCCCTAACATTAGCATTCTGGCCTAAATTTGATACTAATGCATTACCTGCTGCAGCAGTCATAGCAGTGAGATGACCATGACCTCCTGTCTGTATCTGACCTACTGTCTGCACATTCACCCCTTGCAAGCCTGCATTCGCCACCATGGAGGATGATTTATGAGTTTCAGCCACATGTAAACCACTTTCAGACCTTAAAGTGTTAATAACTAATTCTGTTGGCTGTGCAGCCGTCTGACAGACATCACCATCACGCAAGCCACATTCATACCTTTGGGGGTTAATGAAACCAGCTAGCTGTGCAGCTGTCTGAGCTGCGCCACAATCAGCACTTTGAGGGTTAATGAGTAACACCTCTTGCTGCTGCGCTGTTGAAATTGCGCTACCTGCATCACTTATAATGTTACTGGAATAATCCTGCTGATCATGTGTTTGCGCTGCAACTACATTCCTTATATGAAACCCATGAGCAAATTCTAAAGGCCTCATTGCCCTAATAGGGTTAATAGTGCGAGCACCCCTTCCCCTTCTAATGCCTGTCTGCCTTGCATTGCCTCTAAACTGTGAGCGGCCCCTTTGCGGCAATTGATAATATTGGGCCTTTTTTACTGCCTGCTTGCGCTGCACGCTAGCGCCCTTATTGCCCCTTTGCCCTCCTATTAATACCCCATCCACGGCCAAGGACGACTCTCGGTGCTCACCTGCATCTTGTGTAGCACCGTGAGCCGATGTCCCTGCGACAGCGTGGGGTTTCGCCAAACCGGAAGTGCCGATGGGCACTTCCGGTGACATCACTAACATGTCGTCTGCCCTGGGGATAGGCCGCGCACCACGCGGTCGGGGTTCAGCAAGGCCGCAATGCTCCGGTAATGTCACCGGAGGCCCTGCGGTCCCCGAAGGTGTCCGCGGATTAGTGAGTGGTGTGGCGGTAGAAGCGACGGTTAGTCTAGCTCTGTCCTGTCCGGGCAGAGTACCGCCAGAGGCCGCAGGTGTCTGAATAATGGATTGAGGCTGTGGTTTGTTTTGTTTTTTAGCAACTGTGGGCCTACAAGGAGTTAAGACTCCTGAAATAACAGGTGGTGTGGTGGTAAGATGTGGTGTCTGTGGTGTCTGCAATATTGCAGATTGGGACCTAGGTGTTCCTTGAGGGTTATTCAAAACCGGTATGGTAGTAGGATTAAAATTAGTTGTAACCGGCTCTTGTGGAATGGGCTGAGAAGCAGCCATTGCTGCAATAATATTCTGTAATAAACCTGATACTGCAGAAACTGCTGAGGGAGGAACAGCACTGATAAATGAAGCCATGTGGCTAGCTGCAATATTGTCAAAAGGCAAGTTTATTTGCTGTTGTGGGGGATTTACTTGATCTAACTGATCATTAACTGACTCCAGCTCTTCTATATTATGAATCAGAGCAGTAACAACATTAGAAAACTGAGTTGGGGGGATAATATCCAAATCATCCAAACTATCAGATTGAACACTTAACTGTCTGGTCACATTTGCAGATCCAGATGGTGCTTGGTCAGTCTGAAAACGTCTGGGAGGCAAAGTAGAACGCCTGGGACGATTCATGTCTGCACTAATGAGGACAAAACTGCTTCAGTCAGGATCCAGAGAAGAAGAGGAAGTTGCCAGGGAAGATTCAGCTTTTCTACAGGTAAGGAGGGGCCTACCCTGAATAGCAACAATGTTGCACCCTGACACAGCCCTCTCTCTTCTATCCCACTCTCCTACAGCCTTAACCCTTAGACTGCTCCAGGCTTATGCTAAGCCCTACACTGCATTTTTAGATTGTGTTTTAGACTATGAATTTTATATGAATAGAGGTAACGGATAAGACTGCATAACCTAGAAATATATCGGCAAACAAAAAGTTCTTTGTTTGATTCATTTTATGTCTTAAAATAATCATGTTACATTTTCATATCATCAAAGACCTTGCATCTGTGAAAAAACCTCATATACAAAGGACCAGTAGTGGAGAAAGCAGTTCACTATAACCACAAGATGGTGCTTTTTACTAATGTAAGTTTTAATAAAGCATCTCGTTATGAACAAACTGATGGAATCATACATTTAGGGCTTGTTTACAAGTGTTGCACTAACATTTGCCCACAAGTGATATTAGAATATTGCAGATGCATTAATTTGCATGCTGATTACAAGTTGAAACTAAACGCATTTTCTTGAGCACAATCAAATTTAACGCATGTCTGGTTAGCACGACTGAAAACCTTGCGTAAAGGGTTAGAGCTAAAATAAAAGTTGCATTAACCCCTTAATGACCGAGGACGTGCGCCATACGTCCTCAGAAAAAATACAGTTAACGCCTGAGGACGTATGGCATACGTCCTCGGTTTGGAAAGCAGCTACAAGCTACCTAATTAACCCCTTCACAGCTAGCCATAATACACGTGTGATGCGCAGCGGCATTTAGCTGCCTTCTAAATACCAAAAAGCAACGCCAAAGCCATATATGTCTGCTATTTCTGAACAAAGGGGATCCCAGAGAAGCATTTACAACCATTTGTGCCATAATTACACAAGCTGTTTGTAAATGATTTCAGTGAGAAACCTAAAATTTGGAAAAATTTAACGTTTTTTTTTAATTTTATCGCATTTGGTGGGGAAATGGTGGTATGAAATATACCAAAATGGGCCTAGATCAATACTTTGGGTTGTCTACTACATTACACTAAAGCTAAAATTACCCCAAAAAGCTCCCTACATGCTCCCTAATTAACCCCTTCACTGCTGGGCATAATACACGTGTGATGCACAATGGCATTTTGTGGCCTTCTAATTACTAAAAAACAACTCCAAAGCCATATATGTCTGCTATTTCTGAACAAAGGGGATCCCAGAAAAAATTGCAACCATTTATGCCATAATTGCACAAGCTGCTTTTAAATAATTTCAGTGAGAAACCTAAAGTTTGTAAAAAAAAATGTGAAAAAGTTAACTTTTTTTTTATTTGATCGCATTTGGCGGTGAAATGGTGGCATGAAATATACCAAAATTGGCCTAGATCAATACTTTGGGATGTCTTCTAAAAAAAAAATATATACATGTCATGGGATATTCAGGGATTCCTGAAAGATATCAGTGTTCCTATGTAACTAGAGCTAATTTAAAAAAAAAAAAAAAGTGGTTTGGAAGTAGCAAAGTGCTACTTGTATTTATGGCCCTATAACTTGCAAAAAAAGCAAAGAACATGTAAACATTGGGTATTTCTAAACTCTGGACAAAATTTAGAAACTATTTAGCATGGGTGTTTTTTGGTGGTTGTAGATGTGTAACAGATTTTGGGGGTCAAAGTTAGAAAAAGTGTTTTTTTTTCATTTTTTCCTCATATTTTATAATTTTTTATAGTAAATTATAAGATATGATGAAAATAATGGTATCTTTATAAAGTCCATTTAATGGCGAGAAAAACGGTATATAATATGTGTGGGTACAGTAAACGAGTAAGAGGAAACTTACAGCTAAACACAAACACCGCAAAAATGTAAAAATAGCCTTGGTCCCAAACGGACAGAAAATGGAAAAGTGCTGTGGTCATTAAGGGGTTAAACACCACATAAATCATTAAAATAAACTGTTACACTCATATCAACACTATATGATAAAATTTTGACATAGAAATATTTTTTTAATAAGGGTTCAAAGGTATATGGTATATGGCTATGTATTTAAATGCAAAGGGCTATAATATATATATATATATATATATATATATATATATATTTACAGTACACATATAGTACGATCGGGTTGATTGACACCCCCCTGCTGGCGGCCGATTGGCCTCGAGTCTGCAGGGGGCGGCGTTGCACCGCATTCAGCGAGGTCTTGCGGACCTGATCCGCAGTGTCGGATCAGGTACGCAAGACCTTTCTTAAATAGGGGCCATAATCTTGATAAAAATACCGCCATATTTAAAAGCAACAACTGACATTCTATTGGATGCTTCCTAATTACAACATTAGCATATCAGCTAATCAGTAAAAGGTGATTCATTAAAATCACACATAATACAATATATACATATATTGGTGAGGTTCCAAGGTTAGTATATACACAACTCCAAATTCAAGTAATTAGTTTATAGTCTTCACAAGATCTACAGTAACTGGAGTTACATATAAGGAGGGAAAGTAAAACAACGTAAAGGCACGTTTACAATAAACTCTTCAATTTGCGCTTAAAAAACACCAGCCGAAAAAGAAGAGAAAAATTGATAATAGAAAAGATCTTATTGTCTCTAAAGATACAATTCACAGTAATAAATGTATTACAAAATTGGAAAAGTACAAATAGCAATTGGTTATAATGATACAAAAAGAAAACCAACTTAATAATCAGGTTCTTTAAGTGAACCTAAGCAAGTACCCAGATGTATCTAAAAAATAGAGAATATATATAGTGTATATAGATGAACACACGAACCTATTGGCAAGTAATAGTATTGGTTTCTGAATAGTCACAGATAAATATAACTACATATAGCATTATATCAAAGTGTATATGTTTGTATATGTACAGAGAAAATAACATTACAATTCATAAGAATAGCTATGACAAAAAAGCAATAGTAAAGTAAGAAATATGTTTATGTTAAGCTATTCAAGAGACCAGAGCAATCATACCATTCCCAAAGGTTATTCCCAAAAATTGATAACATTGAACAGTGAATTATAGCCTTTAGGGGTACGTGACTCAAGAGCAAAAATCCAATAAGCTTCTCGCTTCAAGAGGATTTTATTCACGTCCCCTCCACGTGTAGGTACTCTCACCTTTTCTATGACCATCCATTTGAAGGTGGTATCAACACTGTCATGTAGTTAAATAAAATGTTTAGCCATTTCAGAACAGGGATGTCAGATAAATGCTGTCTGATCCTTTCTCTGACTTCTCTAGAGGTACACCCTACATATTGCTTTTTTGTGCAAGTACACCATATGTCATATATGGCATTTTTGGTTCTACAGTTTACACATGATTTAACATTGTATTGTTTGTCTGTGGAGAGGGATTGAAAAATATCCCCTCTCTGTATGAATGAACAGGAAATACAGGTGTTATAGCCACATCTAAACATCTAAACACTACACTATCAATAAATTAATTAAATAAATTAACTACAATTATCTAAACTCAAATACAATTAAATAAACTAAACTATAGTACAAAAAAAACAAAGACTTAATTACAACAAAAAAAAAAAAATACAAGAATTTTAATCTAATTACACCTAATCTAAGCCCCCTAATAAAATAAACCCCCCCCCCCAAATAATAAAATTCCCTATCCTATACTAAATTACAAAAGTAATCAGCTCTATTACCAGCCCTTAAAAGGGCTTTTTGTGGGGCATTGCCCCAAAGTAATCAGTTCTTTTACCTGTAAAAAAAAATACAACCCCCCCAACATTACAACCCACCACCCACACACCCCTATTCTAAAACCACCCGATCCCCCCTTAAAAAACCTAACACTACCCCCCTGAAGATCTCCCTACCTTGAGCCGTGTTCAGCCAGCCGGCCACCGATGGAACAGAAGAGGATATCCGGACCGGCAGAAGTCTTCATCCTATCCGGGCAGAAGAGGACATCCGGACCGGCAGACATCCAGGCGGCATCTTCTATCTTCATCCTTCCGGAGCGGAGCGGAGCCATCTTCTATCCAGCCGACGTGGAGCCATCCTCTTCTTCCGATGGACTAACGACGAATGAAGGTTCCTTTAAATGACGTCATCCAAGATGGCGTCCCTCGAATTCCGATTGGCTGATAGGATTCTATCAGCCAATCGGAAATAAAGTAGGAAAAATCTGATTGGTTTTTTTAAGGAGGGATCGGGTGGTTTTAGAGTAGGGGTGTGTGGGTTGTAATGTTGGGGGGTTTGTATTTTTTTTTACAGGTAAAAGAGCTGATTACTTTGGGGCAATGCCCCGCAAAAAGCCATTTTAAGGGCTGGTAATGGAGCTGATTACTTTTGTAATTTAGTATAAGATAGGGAATTTTATTATTTTGGGGGGCTTTTTTATTTTATTAGGGGGCTTAGATTAGGTGTAATTAGATTAAAATTCTTGTAATATTTTTTTTTTGTAATTTAGTGTTTTTTTGTACTATAGTTTAGTTTATTTAATTGTATTTGAGTTTAGATAATTGTAGTTAATTTATTTAATTAATTTATTGATAGTGTAGTGTTAGGTGTATTTGTAACTTAGGTTAG
This sequence comes from Bombina bombina, assembly GCF_027579735.1. Taxonomy (NCBI): domain Eukaryota; kingdom Metazoa; phylum Chordata; class Amphibia; order Anura; family Bombinatoridae; genus Bombina; species Bombina bombina. The sequence continues at coordinate 849,661,593 of NC_069504.1, read as the reverse complement.
GATTTATTTTACAGGTAATTTTGTAATTATTTTAACTAGGTAGCTATTAAATAGTTATTAACTATTTAATAACTATTGTACCTAGTTAAAATAAATACAAAGTTGCCTGTAAAATAAATATAAACCCTAAAATAGCTACAATGTAATTATTAATTATATTGTAGCTATATTAGGGTATATTTTATAGGTAAGTATTTATTTTTAAATAGGATTAATTTATTTAATGATAGTAATTTTAGTTTGTTATATTTAAATTATATTTAATTTAGGGGGGTGTTAGGGTTAGGGTTAGACTTAGGTGTTGGGGGTAATAACTTTATTATAGTAGCGGCGACGTTGGGGCGGGAGATTAGGGGTTAATAATTGTAGGTAGGTGGCGGCGATGTTAGGGAGGGCAGATTAGGGGTTAATAAAATTTATTATAGTGTTCGCGAGGCGGGAGTGCGGCGGTTTAGGGGTTAATACATTTATTATAGTGGCGGCGATGTCCGGTTGGCAGATTAGGGGTTAATAAGTGTTGGTAGGTGGCAGCGAGGTTGGGGGGGGGGGGCAGATTAGGGGGTAATAAATATAATATAGGTGTCGGCGATGTTAGGGACAGCAGATTAGGGGTTCATAGGTATAATGTAGGTGGCGGCGATGTCCGGTCGGTAGATTAGGGGTTAAAAATGTTTATTATAGGGTTTGCAATGTGGGGGGGCCTTGGTTTAGGGGTTCATAGGTAGTTTATGGGTGTTAGTGTACATTGTAGCACTTTAGTTAAGAGTTTTATGTTCCGGCGTTAGCCCATAAAAACTCTAAACTACTGACTTTTTTTTGCGGTTGGAGTCTTGGCGGTAGAGGCTCTACTGCTTACTTTCTCCAAGACGCGTAATACCAGCGTTAGGCAAATCCCATAGAAAAGATAGGATACGCAATTGACGTAAGGGGATTTGCGGTAGCCTCGAGTCGCGGAACAAAAGTGAGCGGTGAGCCTGTACCTGTCAGACTAGTAATACCAGCGTTAGATAAAAGCAGTGTTGGGTCCTCTCAACGCTGCTTTTTAAGGCTAACGCAGAACTCGTAATCTAGGCGAATGTGATTAATACACTGTTAGATATATATTTTTTCATTTTTTATATTTTTTCATTTGTGCAATTCCACCTTTAGAATATTCCTCCTTTATTGGCAAAGAGGAGTTACCAAGGGCTAATTGCCTGATTTCCTACAACCTATAACAAACAAGTGAGGCCTATATTAAGAAATATGTCACATAACACACACATCTTGAAAAAGCCCCCAGGGGTGAAACGCATTGATTGTGTGTACTAGCTTTCCTGTTTTGGATATATCTCTCCCTGAACTGACTGTTTAAGAGAGAACACAAACCATTCATATCTTTGATGAACTTTATTGCTCACTTTTACTCTTTTGAGTAACGTATTATCCTGGAGTACTTAAATAGTACCTAAGAACACTGAGACGATCATCCTACGGCAGATGAGCTAAAATACTCCCAGGTTGGAGTCCCTACCATCCCCCCTTTAAGGACTCTATCTGCGGGAATTAACCAAGGTGTATAACCAGCCATAGACGGTCTAACAGCTGATCGTGTATTGGATACGCCATAAGCCCAGTGACGTCAGACACTCACAGCACATGTGAGAAACAAGTGCGGAAGTACTCTGCTACTCTGATGTGCCTAGCCTCCTTTACAGTATACACCACAGAAGCGGTCTATGAAGATATCCAGACCACACAAAAAACGGAATATTAACTATCACGACGGACGAATATTCTTAGTGACTGGAGTCACAATTTTTTTTGAGACGATCCATTCTGCTTTCAATCATCGCCTCCCTCTCAACCGAGAGTGAGTGGCGTTCAGGTACCATCTTACTTATTCAATCTGCGTTTTAGTAGTTTACAAGACTACCAGGTCTACAAGGCTTAATCTACTGATAAATGAACTAAAAGGATCCTTATTATTTGTGACATTCATTCAAAATTATTTGTGACAATCAGTCCAAATTTATTGTGACATACATCACGCATTATTTGTGATCAAGACCCCTCACATACTCAATATATAAATGTTCTTTCGCATATATGCAGACACACACTTTGTGGTCTAATATTTTTTTATATTTTTCAGTGCACCTACATATATTTTTTAAATACATTTTTATATGTATATACGTTTATGATACATATAAAATAAAAAAAATTATTTTGTATTTTTAATTTTCTATTTTTATTTTTAATTATTTTCTATTTTTGTGATTTTTTTCAGCTTTGTATCCATCTGGACTACCAGTTAGATTAGCTAGCAGTCCACTTTATGCATATCTTTTGTAATCTTGTATTTTAACCTGCAATATATTTGTGCCATTTCTACATATGTACTCTATGTGATATTTTATTATGATCATTTATTAAATAATTTATATTACTGTAATCTGCTTTATCAAGCTAATCCTTAGTGTATATTCTACTACTAGAGATTATAATTCTGTATAAACTTAACACATAATCATCCTCGCATTGTTAATACTTAATCTCCTAATAGATAAGGGCAATATTACCTACCCCTAGCCTAGAGCGCCAATACTTCTTTTTCCCATTTTTTGCCCATAAACAGACTAATCTACTACCGAGCTACCGCAGCCTGAGTACCATTACAGAACTTTCCATATTCTCCAACCTGAGCCTCTTAGTCCGTGATACTGTATTATATATATATATATATAAATATTTATATATATATAGTTTACAAAGCAAATATTGGGAGAGGAATACTGACACCTTCCTATTTAAACAGACCAAGGTGTTTAACAGTAATTATATTTTGTTTATTTTGGATCCAAGCGGAAGTTATCCGTTCTTAGATCAGGTGCAGACCCCCAAAAACATTTATATTTACAAAATATGTTAGAAAAAGAAAGGCCACAGTAGAGCTATATGAGATACTGTGTAAAGGTGGGGGATTGCAGCACTCTATAGAGCTTCATTTTATTCTAGTGGGTGTCTGGCTGAAAGCAATCAAGAAACAAACAAGCGGATGCACATAAGTTCCGGTCAGCTGCAAATTTATTTACATAGTAACAAACATACTGAAAAGTTATTGCAATTTGTCATGGTATAGGCAAATATATTACTACCACTGCAGTGGGATAATCATTCTCGTAATGTATTGCTAAAACAGCTAATATAGTTGCAACATGTATATTAATCCTGTAAATCAACAAAGAGAAAACACAAATAATCATGTGGGATAACTTATTCATGTATACGACAATTATAGTGTCCTCCTTGTGATTAAAAAGTAGAGAGGGACAAAATATTTCAAAAGAGTCCGTTTCTGCCTGGGCCCAGGTTCCAGGTGTGAGGAAACTTAAGAAAGAAATTTTTCAGGGCTCATTCTTTGCTTTAGAAACATGATCTTTGTCGATAAAGCTTACATGCTAGAACTCCGAGGTAAATGCGTCCTCTATTGCTAGCATTGATAAATAATACTTTGTTGCCAAATGCCGTTATTATCAACCACCCAGGACAATTGCAGCTTTCCAGGAAACTGTGGTAAGTTGTGGTCCGAGTATCTGCTTCAACACATTTTTCCAGACTTCTGTATCTGTTTCAACACACTCTTCCAGACTTCTGTAATATAGTAACAGTCCGGGTATCTGTGTTAGTGCTCACCTCCGGCTCCACTTTTGTAGCCGCAAAACAGCGGTAAATCGCGGTCCGAGTGTCTGCACTTAATACGTTAGTGTCCAGGTGTCTGTGTTTGTGCTCACCTCCGGATCCACCTTATATCCGCAAGAACTGCAGTGATTAGTTCGGATATGGATACTGAAGCTTCATGCCGAGTCGGGACAGGTGCTTCCGACATCAAACTGCTTGCTGTCCCCACTTCAAAGTCAAATCACCTTTGCTTATCGGGATATTGACTACATCGGGTGACAGATATTTATCTTCATACCTTTTCTCCGAACTTAGGTACACTGCAGATAGGTGTCTGTCGACACGCGTTTCGCCCCACAATGCTCAGCGAAAGCTAGGGCCTCATCAGGACACTAGAATAAAATGAAGCTCTATAGAGTGCTGCAATCCCCCACCTTTACACAGTTTCTCATATAGCTCTACTGTGGCCTTTCTTTTTCTAACATATTTTGTAAATATTTATATATATATATATATATATATACAGTATATGTATGTATATATAATAATAATTTAAAAATAATATTTATTATTATGTTTTATGTGTATTTACTGTAAATATTTTGCATACACATGTTCTTTACATACAGTAAATTGTTATTTTTATTTTAAATAAATATTATATATATATATATATATATATATATATATATATATATATATATATATATATATATACACAATATCTGTACATACCTATATATCTATTCCTATAGATATATAGTTATATATTTTACATTAACATTATTATATATATATATATATATATATATATATATATATATATATATACTATATATATATATATATATATATATATATATATATATATATATATATATATATATATATTTAATTAAAAAAGTTAAATGTTTTCTATGTGAAGAACATTGGAATGTAAAATATGTATGACGGGCTTCTGGTTGCGTGCTTTAGGTCTAACACAGTATCTTGCTAGTGCACATGAATAATTAGTTTTCTTAAGTTGCGTTATATAAATATTAAACATCAAAAAATATTAAATATAATTATTAATAAATATAGATACTGTAACATATATATAAATATAAATATATATATATATATATATAGTGATGTTGCAAACTTAAAATTTTCTGTTCGCGGACGGCGAACGCAAACTTCTTGCAAATGTTCGCGAACGGGCGACCCGGCAAACCGCCATTGACTTCAATAGGCAGGCGAATTTTAAAACCCACAGGGACTCTTTCTGGCCACAATAGTGATGGAAAAGTTGTTTCAAGTGTACTAACACCTGGACTGTGGCATGCCGGAGGGGGATCCATGGCAAAACTCCCACGTAAAATTACATAGTTGATGCAGAGTCTGGTTTTAATCCATAAAGGGCATAAATCACCTAACATTCCTAAATTGTTTGGAATAACGTGCTTTAAAACATCAGGTATGATGTTGTATCGATCAGGTAGTGTAAGGGTTACGCCCGCTTCACAGTGACAGACCAAACTCCCCGTTTAACGCACCGCAAACAACCGCAAACAGTCCATTTGCACAACCGCAAACTCCCCATTTGTACAAGGTTGGATACCAAGCTAGCCATGTCCCGTTCCTTGTCCTCACTGATGTAATTGAAGGTCTCTTCCTCCACCCAGCCACGTACAACACCAAGGGTCCCTAAAAGGTGAAAACAAGCCCCCTGGGATGCCTGCTGTGTTTGGTCTTCCACCTCCTCAAAGCCACCTTCCTCCTCTGACTCCTCTTCTTCAGACTCCTCTCTCTGCGTTGCCTCTCTCTACGTTATTATAAGGTGTGTTAAGTAGTACTATTCCTATCAGTTTAATCCCTGTTCCATCCCCTATCAGGGGACGTGTATATGGCATGGATTTTAGGAATCGGGAGATGGAAAAAGATGCTTGGTCGGTCCTCCTACTTCAAATTTGGGGCACTGCGCATGCAATCGTTGCCAGACTTTTAGCCGATGGACATTTGGCAGAAGGACATTTGGCCGACGGACATTTTGCCGACGGACATTTGGCCGAAACACAAGTGGCTGTCAGATAACAGTCCGGCCACGAGATAGATAGATTTGATAGATAGATAGATACATAGATTACATAGATCAATAGATGCAATAGATACATTCATAGATACGATAGATAGATTTGATAGATAAATAGATAGATTTGATAGATAGATAATTTCCCAGACAGAGAATTACAAGACGTGCGGTCTGAGACCCATGGTAAGGTTCCCAGAGGCAGTTGCGGCACCAGGGGACGTGTATATGGCATGGATTTTAGGAACCGGGAGATGGAAAAAGATGCTTGGTCGGTCCTCCTGCTTCAAATTTGGGGCACTGCACGTGCAATCTACTGTGCCACCAGATATGAGTGGTGTGTTAAGTAGTACTATTCTTATCAGTTTAATCCCTGTTACGTCCCCTGTCAGGGGATGTGTATATGGCATGGATTTTAGGAACCGTGAGATGGAAAAAGATGCTTGGTCGGTCCTCCTACTTCAAATTTGGGGCACTGCGCGTGCAATCTACTGTGCCACCAGATATGAGTGGTGTGTTAAGTAGTACTATTCTTATCAGTTTAATCCCTGTTACGTCCCCTATCAGGGGACGTGTATATGGCATGGATTTTAGGAACCGGGAGATGGAAAAAGATGCTTGGTCGGTCCTCCTACTTCAAATTTGGGGCACTGCGCGTGCAATCGTGGCCAGACTTTTAGCCGACGGACATTTGGCCGACGGACATTTGGCCGAAACACAAGTGGCTGACAGATAACAGTCCGGCCATGAGATAGATAGATTTGATAGATAGATAGATAGATAGATACATAGATTAGATAGATAGATCAATAGATGCAATAGATACATTTGATTGATACGATAGATAGATAGATTTGATAGATAAATAGATAGATTTGATAGATAGATAATTTCCCAGACAGAGAATTACAAGACGTGCGGTCTGAGACCCATGGTAAGGTTCCCAGAGGCAGTTGCGGTGCCAGGGGACGTGTATATGGCATGGATTTTAGGAACCGGGAGATGGAAAAAGATGCTTGGTCGGTCCTCCTGCTTCAAATTTGGGGCACTGCACGTGCAATCTACTGTGCCACCAGATATGAGTGGTGTGTTAAGTAGTACTATTCTTATCAGTTTAATCCCTGTTACGTCCCCTGTCAGGGGATGTGTATATGGCATGGATTTTAGGAACCGTGAGATGGAAAAAGATGCTTGGTCGGTCCTCCTACTTCAAATTTGGGGCACTGCGCTTGCAATCTACTGTGCCACCAGATATGAGTGGTGTGTTAAGTAGTACTATTCTTATCAGTTTAATCCCTGTTACGTCCCCTATCAGAGGACGTGTATATGGCATGGATTTTAGGAACCGGGAGATGGAAAAAGATGCTTGGTCGGTCCTCCTACTTCAAATTTGGGGCACTGCGCGTGCAATCGTGGCCAGACTTTTAGCCGACGGACATTTGGCCGAAACACAAGTGGCTGTCAGATAACAGTCCGGCCATGAGATAGATAGATTTGATAGATAGATACATAGATTAGATAGATAGATCAATAGATGCAATAGATACATTTGATAGATACGATAGATAGATAGATTTGATAGATAAATAGATAGATTTAATAGATAGATAATTTCCCAGACAGAGAATTACAAGACGTGCGGTCTGGGACCCATGGTAAGGTTCCCAGAGGCAGTTGCGGCGCCAGGGGACGTGTATATGACATGGATTTTAGGAACCGGGAGATGGAAAAAGATGCTTGGTCGGTCCTCCTGCTTCAAATTTGGGGCACTGCGCATGCAATCTACTGTGCCACCAGATATGAGTGGTGTGTTAAGTAGTACTATTCTTATCAGTTTAATCCCTGTTACGTCCCCTATCAGGGGACGTGTATATGGCATGGATTTTAGGAACCGGGAGATGGAAAAAGATGCTTGGTCGGTCCTCCTACTTCAGATTTGGGGCACTGTGCTGCAATCGTGGCCGGACTTTTAGCCGACGGACATTTGGCAGACAGACATTTGGCCAATGGACATTTGGCCGAAACACAAGTGGCTGTCAGATAACAGTCCGGCCATGAAATAGATAGATTAGATAGATACATAGATTAGATAGATAGATCAATAGATGCAATAGATACATTTGATAGATACGATAGATAGATAGATCAATAGATGCAATAGATACATTTGATAGATACGATAGATAGATAGATAGATTTGATAGATAAATAGATAGATTTAATAGATAGATAATTTCCCAGACAGAGAATTACAAGACGTGCGGGCTGGGACCCATGGTAAGGTTCCCAGAGGCAGTTGCGGTGCCAGGGGACGTGTATATGGCATGGATTTTAGGAACCGTGAGATGGAAAAAGATGCTTGGTCGGTCCTCCTACTTCAAATTTGGGGCACTGCGCGTGCAATCTACTGTGCCACCAGATATGAGTGGTGTGTTAAGTAGTACTATTCTTATCAGTTTAATCCCTGTTACGTCCCCTATCAGGGGACGTGTATATGGCATGGATTTTAGGAACCGGGAGATGGAAAAAGATGCTTGGTCGGTCCTCCTACTTCAAATTTGGGGCACTGCGCATGCAATCTACTGTGCCACCAGATAGGAGTGGTGTGTTAAGTAGTACTATTCCCTTCAGTTTAATCCCTGTTACGTCCCCTATCAGGGGAGGTGTATATGGCATGGATTTTAGGAACCGGGAGATGGAAAAAGATTCTTGGTCGGTCCTCCTACTTCAAATTTGGGGCACTGCGCATGCAATCGTGGCCGGACTTTTAGCCGACGGACATTTGGCAGACGGACATTTGGCCGACGGACATTTGGCCGAAACACAAGTGGCTGTCAGATAATAGTCCGGCCATGAGATAGATAGATTTGATAGATAGATAGATACATAGATTAGATAGATAGATCAATACTGGCACTGGGCAAGTGGGCACAGTATACACTGTGAGCCTGACACAAAAAAGCAGACTGATGTTTCACAGTCCAAAAAGTTTTTATTTTTTTAAATGTACACTTACACTACTATTAAACAAGATATGAGTGGTGGCACTGGGCAAGTGGGCACAGTATACGCTGTGAGCCTGACACAAAAAAGCAGACTGATGTTTCACAGTCCAAAAAGTTTTTATTTTTTTAAATGTACACTTACACTACTATTAAACAAGATATGAGTGGTGGCACTGGGCAAGTGGGCACAGTATACGCTGTGAGCCTGAAACAAAAAAGCAGACTGATGTTTCACAGTCCAAAAAGTTTTTTTTGTTTTTAAATGTACACTTACACTACTATTAAACAAGATATGAGTGGTGGCACTGGGCAAGTGGGCACAGTATACGCTGTGAGCCTGACACAAAAAAGCAGACTGATGTTTCACAGTCCAAAAAGTTTTTTTTTTAAAATTTACACTACTGTTACACCAGATATGAGTGGTGGCACTGGGCAAGTGGGCCTGGCACACACGCCGGCAGGACTGTAGTGGACACTGAATACACTAGCCTAGCTATCAATTTCCCTATTAAATCACCAGCAGCTACACTGTCCCTCCTCTCACTAACAATGCAGCTTCCGAATGAATCTAAAATGGCTGCTGTCCAGGAGCTGGGAGGGTCTGGGATGGAGGGTCTGCTGCTGATTGGCTGGAATGTGTCTGCAGACTGTGAGATACAGGGTCAAAGTTTACTCAATGATGACGAATAGGGGGCGGATCGAACATCGCATATGTTCGCCCGCCATTGCGAACGCGAACAAGCTATGTTCGCCGGGAACTATTCGCCGGCAAACAATTTGCGACATCACTATATATATATATATATATATATATATATATATATATCTAGTGAACAGAAGAGGGGAAGGGCACACAGAGAAGCCAAATCTGGGTGTAGCACGTTATGGTTTCAGGATTAACATTCACGCTAAAATCGCACTCACTTGATCAAACCTCAATCAGTATATAAAAATAAGAGTTAAAAACCGCTTCTGTTCGAGCTGGCACTAAAGATCTATGCTGTAAACAGAAGGTTAACCGAAAAACAGCTGATCATCTATGTTGCCCTTCAGACAGAGCTTGTATAAGTCGGGCGGAGGCTGACGCGTTTCACGACTCTATTGGTCGCTTCTTAAGAGGTGGGGCTCCTTCTCTAGATTTATGCATACAGGTCCTTCAATAGTGGATGCCCAACCACCACTTTGATTACTGGCAAGCTATACTATACTGTGGGCAACCACAAACTAACTTGTCTTTTCAGACTTAATCCTAAAAATTACATATAAAAACGTTATTTAAACAATTAACATGTATTATTATCCCTAATGATGTCAACATCTCATAAATACAATATTAAAATCACGTATATATTATAAACTACTTATAAATATGTATATAAAAATTCCTTCGTACAAAACTTGATAAAATTATTTCTATATAAAAATATATATAAAAATGTGAACCCTAAAAACCATTGATCCCTGAAATATTATTAATAAAATTGTTAATAAAATTTTTCTCTGTCTAACCCTAAAAGGTTCTTTAAGTACATAAATAGCAAAAAAATCTAAGAAAGACAATATAGGTACATTAAAATGCATTGAGGGTAGCATGATTAACAGTGACAGGGAGAAGGCTGAGATACTAAACCAGTTTTTTTCTTCAGTATACACAAGAGAGGAACCATTGGATGATACTTTGGAACAAAATAGAACATGCCAGCCCATACCATTAACTGGGTTATGTATAGATGATATTAGGAACAAATTGGATAATATTAAGGTAAATAAAACTCCAGGCCAAGATGGAATACACCCAAGGGTGTTAAGGGAATTTGGCACTGTTATAGACAAACCTCTACTCTTAATTTTTCAAGACTCATTATCCTCAGGCATGGTACCACAGGACTGGCGTAAAGCTGATGTGGTGCCACTCTTCAAATAGGGAAATAGGGATGATCCAGGAAACTATAGACCAGTTAGTCTGACATCAATAGTGGGAAGATATTTGAAGGGATTATATTGATGAGCATATTCGTGTAAACAAGATTATGAGTTCTAATCAGCATGGTTTTATGAGAAATAGATCATGTCAAACTAATCTAATTAGAATCTATGAGGAAGTAAGTAAAAAGTATAGATAAAGGGGAATCAGTTGATGTGATATACTTAGATTTTGCAAAGGCGTTTGCTACAGTGCAACATGAGAGATTAATGCACAAAATTAAGGACTGGGAATAGCTGAAAATGTTAGCTCATGGATAAATAACTGGATAAAAGATAGGGAGCAACAAGTAGTAGTAAATGGATCATTCTCAGATTGGACAAAGGTAATCAGTGGAGTCTCCCAGGGATCAGTACTGGGCCCTATTCTTTTTAATATTTTTATAAATGACTTGGAGCAAGGATTAAATACGACATCTCTATTTTTGCAGATGTTACTTAAGTAAGGTCATTAAGTCAGCGCACAGGATGAACTTTCATTACAAAGGGACCTGCAAAAATTAGAAGTATGGGCAGGTAAATGGAAAATGAGATTTAATATGGGAAAATGCAAGGTTCTACATTTTGGAAGTAAAAATAAGCAGGCAACGTATTATTTAAATGGAACAAGACTTAGCCGAACACAGGAGGAAAGGGATTTGGGGGTAGTAATAGATAACAAGCTAAAGATGGGTGCACCATGCAGGGCAGAGGCTTCAAAGGCTAATAAGATACTAGCATGTGTTTAAAAGAGGCATTGATTCAAGGGAGGAAAGCATAATTCTGTCACTATGTTTTTGGCTAGGGTTTATTTTATTTTGGGGGGGCTTTTTTATTTTGATAGGGCTATTTGATTCGGTGTAATTAGTTTAAATATTTGATAATCATTTCTTTTTTATTTTGTGTAATATAGTGTTTGTTTTTTTGTCATTTAGTTAATTGTATTTAATTAATGTAATTTATTTAATTGTAGTGTAAGGTTAGGTGTTAGGGTAAGACAGGTTAGGTTTTATTTTACAGGTAAATTTGTATTTATTTTAGCTAGGTAGCTAGTAAATAGATAATAACTATTTACTAACTAGTCTACCTAGTTAAAATAAATACAAACTTAGCTGTGAAATAAAAATAAAACCTAAGCTAGCTACAATGTAACTATTAGTTATATTGTAGCTAGCTTAGGGTTTATTTTACAGGTAAGTATTTAGTTTTAAATAGGAATTATTTAGTTAATGATAGTAATTTCTAATTAGATTTATTTTAATTATATTAAAGTAGGGGGTGTTAGGGTTAGACTTAGGGTTAGGTTTAGGGGTTTATAACTTTAGTATAGTGGCGGCGACGTTGGGGGCAGCAGATTAGGGGTTAATAACAGTAATGTAGGTTGCAGTGATGTTAGGGACAGCAGATTAGGGTTTAATAATATTTAACTATTGTTGGCAATGCGGGAGGGCGGCGGTTTAGGGGTTAATATGTTTATTATAGTGGCGGTGATGTCCGGAGCGGCAGAATAGAGATTAAAAATTTTATTTTAGTGTTTGCGATGCGGGAGGGCCTCAGTTTAGGGGTTAATAGGTAGTTTATGGGTGTCAGTGTACTTTTTAGCACACTACTGACTTTCAGTTTACGTTATGGATCTTGACGGTATAGGCTGTACCACTTACTTTTTGGCCTCCCAGGCAAACTCGTAATACCGGCGCTGTGGAAGTCCCATTGAAAAAGGACTTTTTGAAAGCTGGGATAGTTACGCTGCGTTACGGCCAAAAAAGTGTGCAGTGCAGATATACCTACAAGGCTTGCAATACCAGTGGTAGTAAAAAAGCAACGTTATGAGACTTTTTCAGCCATAACGCAAAACTCGTAATCTAGCTGTAATCTAGCCGTATGTTAATAGCGGTTTGCAGGATATAGAGGATAATTTGCTGCTTATTGCATATGTTTACTATTTGCTCCCACAGCAGTTCACATAACCTAAAATATAAAACTGACCAATCTGGGCTTCTATCCATATTTACCCCTATAGGTAAACATACCCCAATCGGTATTATTTAAAATACCCCAGGTATTATATAATATAACATAGATGTGATCCAATATGATATAATATAATACAATACACAGGTAGCCCCAATATTGAACCTTCATATGCATCCCTACACATATGCACTCCCTTGTATGTGTATAACCCTATATGTATCCATATTACATTTGATCTGTGATCCTAGAGGAATGCAGCCGGATCAATATCTTTATTTAGCCCAAATGGACCCAGGCTCCCTAGAGCATGGATCCAAAAGGTCTCTCTTTTCCTTAATGCTAAAAGTCTGCTGCCTCTTCTAGGACCCACCTGCACTTGCTCAATCGCTTTAAAATAAAACTGTGAGAGGTCACTGTTATGATACTCTTTAAAGAGTTTAATAAGAGGGGTCTTTAATGTGCCAGCCTCAATATTTTTGATGTGTTCTAAACATCTAGTTTTTAAAGTTTGCTTCATTCTCCCAATGTACTTTAAAGAGGTGCTGCATTTGCATTCCATCATATAGACCACACATTCTGACCTGCAGTTTAATCTTCCTTTTATCTCATGTTTTTTCCCTTTTTGATCAGTACCAATCTGTTTATTGTAATCTTTAGAACTGTGAACATGATCACAGCATACACAGTTTATTCTAAAACATTAAAAAAAAAAAAATTTCAGAACTGTGGAGTGTATAGACCCCTGGTTCTTTTTGTTTTTCTCCTTTTTGATGATACTGGGAGCTATAATATTCTTTATGTTCTTATTCTTTTTAAATATTACCTCTGGTTTGTTCCCTATTGTTTCCTTCAAAAGTGGGTCTTTCATTAAAACCCCCCAATGTTAACGCAGAATATGTCTTATATTAGAGTGTCCCCCATTGAAGGTGGTTAAAAATCTGAGGTCTCTTTTTGTGAGTTTCTGTTTTGACTCTTGCTGACCCCTTGGGGATGCTTTCATCCCTTTATTTATCATAGTGTCTCTATCTACGATCTTCGCTTTATTATACGCTTTCTCTATTACATTTTCAGGGAAGTGTTTGAGTCTAAAGCGTTGTTTCAAAGTATTTGACTTTTGCTCAAAATCGCAGGTTAGGGTACAATTTCTTTTAACTCGCAGGAATTGTCCATATGGGATATTTTCAATCCATCGGGGATGGTGGCCACTTCTGGCATCTAAATAGCCATTAGTGTCTGTTTCCTTTCGGTAAACTTTCGTTGCTATTTTACCTTCCACATGGAATAGTACTACATCTAAAAAGTTAATTTGGTACTCATCAATACTATTGGTAAACCTCAGATTGAAGCCATTGGAGTTTAAATGTTCAGTGAATTCCGACCCACTGGGATTATCTCCATCCCAGATGATCAGAACATCATCTATGAACCGCCCCCAAAATACTAGATGTTTGTTTTTATATTCATCATCATTATATATCATGGAGTCTTCAAAATGACCCATGTATAAATTTGCAAAATTAGGTGCAAATTTAGTCCCCATAGCGGTCCCACTAGTTGGAAATAAAATTTGTCCTGGAAAAGAAAATAATTCATCTCCAGGACAAATCTAATTGAATCTAAAATAAAAGAATTTTGCCCTTCATTAAATCGTGCATTGCTTTCCAAAAAATATTGGACTGCCCTTATGCCACCGCCATGGGGAATTGAAGTGTACAATGCAGCAACATCCAAAGTAGCCCATCTATATGTGGGTTTCCATGGAAGTATCTCTTAAATGTGACTTCAGTTTGGTTACTATAGGTTTTAGGAATATGTCAACATATTCCGATAACCTTGCTGTTAGGGAATGTATACCCAATATTATCGATCTACCAGGAGGACATTCTGAATTCTTATGGATTTTAGGCAAATGATAGAAAATAGCCCTGCTGGGTTCTTCATTCGCCAAAAATCTCCACTCCTTAATATTAAGTACATTATCCTGCTTACCTTTATTTATTAGTTCAGCATATTCTATTAGGAAGGGGTTAGTTGGATCCCCACTTAATATTTTATATGTCTCTTTATCTGATAGGAGATTAAAACATTCCTTTAAATAATCTTCCCTGTCCTGGATAACAATATTTCCAAGATATCAGCACTCTCTGTTCCTGCCGAAAAACTGTGGGGTGCCATCCAGTATATATGTAACAAATAAATTCAAAGGCGAGTGCATCCTTTGGATTTATATACAGTATATACATACATCTTTACATATATATAATATTTTAAATTATTTTATATTTAAAAAATACGGTATATTACTTATTGTTATATAACAGATAAGCATCATGCAACTAGTCCCACATCTATAAGCTTTGTAAGAAGTCCATAAAACATTTCAATACTCATCCTTTGTTAGGAGCCGAAAATGTCCACCAAGATCCGCCCACCTATTGCGTGTATATTTCTTTCATATAGGTGGCGAGAGTCCACTAGCTGTTATGTATGGGATATAGATTCCTACCAGGAGGAGGCAAACTTTCCCAAACCCTAAAAGCCAAAAAATACCCCACCCACTTCACACCTACCTCAGTTTAAAACTTTGCCACCTCCAAAATTTTGAGGTGGTTGAAGCATGATGTGCTTGATTCCTTCAGTGTAAGGCGCTTCTTAGCATTTTGAATTCTGGTTCCCCTCAGAGTACAGTGCTTTTCAGAGAGAAGTAAAGGGAGTACTGCCTCACGTCACCATGTTTTTGCCTCACAGAAGTCTCTTCATGGGCTCTCTGTAAATTCAGTCGCAGGGATTCATCTTCTGCCTCCCTTTACAGATTGACGTTATACTCCTATTCCATTACCTCTGCTGATATGTTTCAGTACTGGTTTGGTTGTCTATATATATATGCAAGCCCTGGGACAGGCACTTATTCAGAATCATGTTGCAAATAAGATGGTCAGGTTATGCTAGGAAAAGGGGGCTTATGTTAGTTTTGGTGCAGAGATACAGAAGGCAAAATCTCAGCTTCACAAGACATACATATACTTGAATTTTGTGCGCGATCACGGACGCTATGACGCTTTTTAAATTCAATTAAATAAAGGCATTTGTATGTTGGTGATAAAATTCAAGAAAGAACAACTGGGGTAGAACACATACGTTCTTCAGATCTGACACATAATAATAAACGGATAGGACTCGCTTATAACATTCTGAGAAATGTGTGTACAATGCCGCCCTCTGCACATTCGCAGCCAATCAGGGGATGTCCATCAACCCGATTGTATCCGAACGGGCTGATTGCTGTCCGCCACCTCAGAGGTGGCGGACAAGTTAAGAAGCAGCATTCTTATGACTGCTGCTTCTTAACTTACATTTCAGGCAAGCCGGAAAGTACGGGGGTAGATAGCAGCATCCGCTGCTTGTTAAATCTACTGCAGAGTGTATCAACATATATAAATCTAGCACAAAGAGAAATATTGTTTAAAAGAGACAAAAAAAAGAAAACTAGTACAGAAAAATAGGAAAGAACAACTGGAAGTACAGTCTTTAAAAAGTAATAATAACATAGTCATTAAAAAAGGCGGACAAGGGAGGAGCTGTTGTTGTGCTAAATAAAAAGAACTATGTAGATTCAATCAAAAGTCAGCTATCATATGACCAGGTATATCAAAAGCTAATAACAGATCCAACTATTCAAATAAATAAAGAAATAGAGCATGTTACTAAGAAAGCTGTTAAAATTGGTATAATAACTGAAGAGTTAAACAATTCCCTTATAGTAAAGAATTCAACTAGACCAGTTATATATACACTTCCAAAGATACACAAAAATCAAGACAAACCCCCTGGATGCCCAATAGTGGAAGGTGTAGGATCTATGTTCTGACAAAAAGCAATTTTTCTAGACAAGGTATTGCAGCCATTGGTAATAAAACGACTTCATACCAAAAAGATACCAATGATTTTTTGACAAATTTAAACAATTTGGGATATATTGGTAATAAATGGATTCTCTTTTCCTTGGATTTATCCAGTTTGTATACTTCCATTAAACATGGGATAGCATCAGTAGAAAACCTATTAAGAACAGATAGTGAGTTTAATTAAATGGAAATTAAATTTATTGTAGACTTACTAACAATAATATTACACCATAACTACTTCCAACATTGCCCCCACATACACAAACATTTTTATGAGCAACTTTGAGGAGCATTTTGTATATTCCCATTGTTTGTTCAAACTCTATGTCGCCTCTTGGTGGGGTTACATAGATGATGTGTTTGGTGAGTGGTTGGGTGATGTTGGGAGCTTTGTGTACGTTTTACAAGATTTAAATAAAGCTGTGAGAGGCCTAAGATTCACTCTTGAGATGAGAGAAATAGGAGTAAACATTTTAGATACCTATGTGTATGTAGATAGGTGTTTTCTATGAACAGATTTGTATGTTGAACCCACTGTTAAAAATAACTTGCCACAATTTGGAAGTTTTCATCCAATTAATATTTTTAAAACCATACCTAAAAGCCAATTTATGAGGGTTAAACGTATAGTAACAGAGAAGGAAAATGTAAATTTAGATTACAAGAAATGGCCAGGAAGTTTGAAGTAAGAGGATATCCACAAAAACTGATTCAAGAGCAATTTGACATGGTAATTCAAGAGGATATGAACACACAGAAAGATAGAGAAGGGGAGCAAAATAGTATTATCTTTTTTACACAATATAATAGATTGAGCTATAAGAAAAATAAAATTGAAAAAAAAATATTGGCATATCTTGAAAGAGTGCAATCCCCATGTAGATGCATTTAAAATATTCCAATTGTAGCATATAAAAGAAATAAAAGCCTAAAAGATTAATTGGTTCATGTAGACATTGGAAGTAGTAAGAAAATTATGCAGAGAACAATTGGTAGAATCAAAACAGGTTGTTATCCATGTCTTAACTGTAGTCATTGTGGATCGATAAAAGGGGAATTTTGTATCACCCGATTGATGGCAGTAAATTTAAGAACAGAGAATATCTAACATGCAAATCCTCATTTGTTATTTACATTATCAAATGCCCATGTGGTTTAATTTATGTGGGCGAGACCTGTAGGGAGAGGATAACAGAACATAAGTCTAATATTAGAAGAAATGAATAAGAAGCACCTGTTTCCTCTCACTTCCTCTCCATGGGAAATACACCAGTCAGCTACAATTTCAGATTATTGAACATGTGGCTAAAACAATGAGGGGGGGGTAATAATAGGGAACATCTGCCAAAAGTAAGGGAAATGTTCTGGACATAAAAACTAGAAACACTCATTCCCAAGGGTTTAAACTGAGATTTCAATTGGACACTGTCTTATAGCTAGATATACCATGTATGCAATGTGCTCCTCTTTTTAATTGTATTTACAGGTTTTTATGTTATTTTATTTTTTATTGTTTATACTTATAAACAACCTATATCAATAAGTGGAATGAAAAGATGAATAAGGTGTTATACCAAATTTGGCCACAAGATGTCGATATGATATAGCTTGTGATTTTTATGCAACAGGTTAGTGTATAAAAGGCATCAACCTGTATGTAACCAAATATACATGACTAAAGGCTTATTGCAGACTTGAATGTTTTATGTTCAGTTTGGACCCAACAAATGGAAAAATAAGTTTTTTTTTAAAGAATTTGGAGGCTGGAGTCTGCGTCACTCAATAATTCTGGTGAGGAGTTGGCAAGTCTGTGACTCCGTGCCCCTGTTTGAGGTGTGCTGTTTTCAAACTTTGGATATATTAAACTGGTTGTAAAAGGATTAAGTGAGTAATTGCCTAGACTTAGAAGACACAATTGATTGATTATGACTCCAATACTGCAGACTTTACGTTTTGAGATTTTTAAGGCACAGAAGAAGATATGATTTGCTAGAAGGGGGAAAACATAGCTTTATCTATGACGTTTTCCTTTAAGTGATGGGGAGATATAAATGGGAAGATTCTTGGTAGTTAATTGATGAAATACAATAAAAGATAATAGATAGAATAATATATATATCAGTGTAAAAGTAATAATAACATGCTTATTAAGTTATACATATACAAACAATATATTTCTTAAAGGGACATAACATCTAAATGTTTCTTTCATGATTCACACAGAGGTGTAAATTTACCAAGCAGCGGATTCTGCCGGAAACTTAGGTTAATAAGCAGCGGTCGTAAGAACGCTGCTCCTTAACTCATCCGAAACCTCTGAAGGTGGCCGACAGCAATCATTTCGATCAGATACGATCGGGATGATTGCTAGTGGCCAATTGGCCGCGAATGTGCAGGGGGCAGCATTGCACAAGCATTTCAAAAGAAATGCTTGTGCAATGTTAAATGCTGACAGCGTATGCTGTTGGCATTTATCGATGTCGGGCGGACATGATTCGTCAGAGCGAATCATGTCCACCCGCCTCTTGATAATTCGGCCCCAGAGTGTACAATTTTAAACAACTTTCCAATTTACCACAAAGGATAACAATAGAAGAAAGCAAAATTAGATAATAGAAGGGAAATGTTGTTTAAAATTGCATTCTATATCTGAACTTTGATTGAAAAATTGTGGGCTTCATATCCCTTTAAATACATGTTTTTCTAGATCACATATGCATATTGTGTGATTAGATAAAAAAAAAATTCTATTGTTTATTTTCTCTTGTAAGATGTATCGAGTCCACAGATTCATCCTTACTTGTGGGATATTCTCCTCCCCTACAGGAAGTGGCAAAGAGAGCACCCACAGCAGAGCTGCCTATATAGCTCCCCCCTTAGCTCCACCCCCCAGTCATTCTCTTTGCCTACTCTAAGTAACTAGGAAGTGCAGAGCGAGTGTGGTGACAAAAATTTTAGTTTTTTATTTCTCAAGCAAAAGTTTGTTATTTTAAATGGTTCCGGTGTGTACTATTTACTCTTTGGCAGAAAAAGAGATGAAGATTTCTGCAAGGAGGATTATGATCTTAGCACTTTGTAACTAAGATCCACTGCTGTTCTCACAAAGGCTGAAGAGTACAGGAAAACTTCAGTTGGGGGAACGGTTTGCATGCTATGCTGCATATGAGGTATGTTCAGTCTATGTTTTTCTAGACAGACTGTGTTTATTCTAGAAAAGGCTGGCAATATCCCCATGGGGAAAGGGTAAGCTGTTTTCAGACACTTAGAATAGGAATTTCAGCTTACTTGAAGGGCTCTTTTGTTACTGGTGACACTGTTAGGAAAAACGTTTTTTGTTTGTTCAGTAAATGATGCAATTTTAACGTTTTTTGAAGGAACTAAAGGGGTCATTGTGGCTTGTGTTAGGGTTTTTTAACCCACATCGTTAATTAAGAGACACTCAGGTGTTTTTCTAATAGGCCTCAAAACATTGAGTGAGGTGGGAGGGGCCTATTTTCGCGCCTCAGTTGCACAGTTTCTTTCCCTTAAGAGTCATCCAACTGCTTTTCTAGAGGTTCCTGCTGTGTTTGAGGGCTGTAAAGGAGGTTTTGTCCCCACAAATCGTTGTGAAGGGCAGGTAGGCGCCACAGCAGAGCTGTGGCAAGGTGTTGAAAGTCTTTTTTATCTGGTTTTTCCATTAAGGGGTTAATTGTTTATTTGCATAGTTGTGCAAAGTTACTAAGGCTGTAAGATACTACTGTAAACATTTCGTTAAGGTTACTGCTTTTTTACACTGTTTTGCAGAACTTGTGCAGCTTTTTTTTTCTTAAAGGCACAGTACCGTTTTATTTCTAAGTGTTATTTACTTTGATTACAGTGTTTTCCAAGCTTGCTTGTTTCATTACTAGCCTGTTTAACATGTCTGATACCAAGGAAACTCCTTGTTCAATATGTTTGGAAGCCATTGTGGAACCCCCTCTTAGAATGTGTCCCGAATGTACAGATATGTCTATAAATTATAAAGAACATATATTAGCACTTAAAAATAGAGCAATAGATGATTCTCAGTCAGAAGTAAATGAGGGTTCGCCATCTAGTTCTCCCCAAGTGTCACAACCAGTAACGCCCGCACAAGTGACGCCAAGTACCTCTAGTGCGTCACATTCATTTACTTTACAAGACATGGCCACAGTTATGAATACAACCCTCACTGAGGTTTTATCCAAACTGCCTGGTTTACAAGGAAAGTGGGACAGCTCTGGGTTAAGGAAAAATGCTGAGCCGTCTCACGCTTTAGTAGCCGTTTCTGATATGCCCTCACAATGCTCTGAAGGGGTGAGGGATTTGTTATCTGAGGGAGAAATTTCTGATTCAGGAAAGACGCTTCCTCAGACAGATTCTGATATGACGGCCTTTAAATTTAAGCTTGAACACCTCCGCTTATTGCTTAGGGAGGTATTAGCAACTCTAGATGATTGTGACCCGATAGTGGTCCCAGAGAAATTGTGTAAAATGGATAGATACTTAGAGGTTCCTGTTTACACTGATGTTTTTCCAGTCCCTAAGAGGATTGTGAATATTATTGCTAAGGAGTGGGATAGACCAGGTATTCCGTTCACTCCCCCTCCTGTTTTTAAGAAAATATTTCCCATATCTGACACCATAAGGGACTCATGGCAGACAGTTCCTAAGGTGGAGGGAGCTATTTCTACTCTGTCTAAACGTACAACTAAACCTATCGAAGACAGTTGTGATTTCAAAGATCCTATGGATAAAAAATTAGAGGGTCTCTTGAAGAAAATTTTTGTTCATCAAGGTTTTTCTCTCCAACCTATTGCGTGTATTGTTCCTGTAACGACTGCAGCTGCTTTCTGGTTTGATGCTCTAGAGGAGGCTCTTCAAACGGAGACTCCATTAGAGGAGATTATGGACAGAATTAAGGCCCTTAAGTTGGCTAATTCTTTTATTGCAGATGCCGCATTTCAACTGGCTAAATTAGCGGCAAAGAATTCAGGTTTTGCCATTTTAGCACGCAGGGCGTTATGGCTTAAGTCCTGGTCTGCTGATGTGTCATCTAAATCTAAACTTTTGAACATTCCTTTCAAAGGTAAGACCCTATTCGGGTCTGAACTGAAGGAGATTATTTCAGACATCACTGGAGGGAAAGGTCATGCCCTCTCTCAGGATAGATCAAATAAGATGAGGGCCAAAAAAAATAATTTTCGTTCCTTTCGGAACTTTAAGAGTGGTCCCGCTTCAGCTTCCTCTGCTACAATGCAAGAGGGGAATTTTGCCCAATCCAAGTCAGTCTGGAGACCTAACCAGGCTTGGAACAAGGGTAAACAGGCCAAGAAGCCTGCAGCTGCCTCTAAGACAGCATGACGGGGTAGCCCCCGATCCGGGACCGGATCTAGTAGGGGGCAGACTCTCTCTCTTCGCTCAGGCTTGGGTGAGAGATGTTCAGGATCCCTGGGCTTTAGAAATTGTGTCCCAGGGATATCTTCTGGAATTCAAGGGCTCCCTTCCAAGGGAGAGATTTCACATTTCTCGATTGTCTGTAAACCAGACAAAGAGAGAGACGTTCTTACACTGTGTAGAAGACCTACATACCATGGGGGTGATTCGCCCAGTCCCGAAGGAGGAACAGGGGCTAGGGTTTTATTCAAACCTGTTTGTGGTTCCCAAGAAAGAGGGAACCTTCAGACCAATCTTGGATCTCAAAATTCTAAACAAGTTCCTCAAAGTTCCATCATTCAAGATGGAGACTATTCGGACTATTCTACCTCTGATCCAGGAGGGTCAATATATGACTACCATGGACTTAAAGGATGCATATCTACACATCCCTATTCACAGAGATCATCATCAATTCCTCAGATTCGCCTTTCTAAACAGGCATTACCAGTTTGTAGCCCTTCCTTTCGGGTTGGCCACGGCTCCCAGAATTTTCACAAAAGTGCTAGGGTCCCTTCTGGCGGTTCTACAACCATGGGGCATAGCAGTGGCGCCTTATCTAGATGACATCTTAATTCAGGCATCGACTTTCCAGCTAGCCAAGTCTCACACAGACATTGTGTTGGCTTTTCTGACATCTCACGGGTGCAAGGTGAACATAAAAAAGAGTTCTCTCTTCCCTCTTACAAGAGTTTCCTTCCTAGGGACTCTGATAGACTCAGTAGAAATGAGAATATTTCTGACGGAGGTCAGAAAGTTAAAACTCTTATCCACTTGCTGAGCTCTTCATTCCATTCCTCGGCCATCAGTGGCTCAGTGTATGGAGGTAATCAGACTCATGGTAGCGGCAATGGACATAGTTCCTTTTGCCCGTCTACACCTCAGACCACTGCAACTATGCATGCTCAAACAGTGGAATGGGGATTATGCAGACTTATCTCCTCAACTGCATCTGGACCAGGAGACCAGAGTTTCTCTTCTCTGGTGGTTGTCTCAGGACCACCTGTCTCAGGGAATGTGCTTCCGCAGGCCAGAGTGGCTCATTGTATCAACAGATGCCAGCCTGCTAGGCTGGGGTGCAGTCTGGAACTCCCTGAAAGCACAGGGCTTATGGTCTTGGGAGGAAGCTCTCCTCCCGATAAACATTTTAGAACTGAGAGCGATTTTCAATGCGCTTCAGGCGTGGCCTCAGCTTGCTGCGGCCAAATTCATCAGGTTTCAGTCGGACAACATCACGACTGTAGCTTATATCAATCATCAGGGAGGAACAAGGAGTTCTCTAGCGATGATGGAGGTAGCCAAAATAATCCGGTGGGCAGAGGATCACTCTTGCCATCTATCAGCAATCCACATCTCAGGAGTAGAGAACTGGGAGGCGGATTTTCTAAGTCGTCAGACTCTTCATCCGGGGGAGTGGGAACTCCATCCGGAGGTATTCGCCCAGCTGATTCAGCTATCGGGCACACCAGAATTGGATCTGATGGCGTCTCGTCAGAATGCCAAACTTCCTTGTTACAGGTCCAGGTCCCGGGATTCCAAGGCAGTACTGATAGATGCTCTAGCAATGCCTTGGTCCTTCAATCTGGCTTATATATTTCCACCGTTTTCTCTCCTCCCACGTCTGGTTGCCAGAATCAAGCAGGAGAGAGCTTCGGTAATTCTGATAGCTCCTGCATGGCCACGCAGGACTTGGTATGCAGACCTAGTGGTCATGTCCTCGGTTCCACAGTGGACTCTGCCAATGAGGTGGGACCTTCTAATTCAAGGCCCGTTCACGCATCCAAATCTAATTTCTCTGAGTCTGACTGCTTGGAGATTGAACGCATGATTTTATCAAAGCGTGGTTTCTCTGAATCGGTCATTGATACCCTGATTCAGGCTAGAAAGCCTGTCACCAGGAAGATTTATCATAAGATTTGGCACAAATATCTTTATTGCTGTGAATCCAAAGGTTACTCATGGAGTAAGATTAGGATTCCTAGAATATTGTCTTTTCTCCAAGAGGGTTTGGAGAAGGGATTATCTGCTAGTTCTCTTAAGGGTCAAATATCTGATTTGTCTATTCTACTTCACAAACGTCTGGCAGATGTCCCAGATGTTAAAGCATTTAGTCAGGCTTAGGTCAGAATCAAGCCTGTATTTAAACCTGTTGCTCCGCCATGGAGCCTTAACTTAGTTCTTAACGTTCTTCAAGGTGTTCCATTTGAACCTATGCATTCCATAGATATTAAGCTTCTATCTTGGAAAGTTTTGTTTTTAGTAGCTATCTCTTCGGCTCAAAGAGTTTCTGAGCTATCTGCTTTACAATGTGATTCCCCTTACCTTGTTTTCCAAAGAGATAAGGTGGTTTTACGTACCAAACCTGGGTTTCTTCCTAAGGTTGTTTATAATAAGAATATCAATCAAGAGATTGTGGTTCCTTCTTTGTGTCCCAATCCTTCATCTAAGAAGGAACGTCTGTTACACAATCTTGATGTGGTTCGTGCTTTAAAATTCTACTTACAAGCAACTAAAGATTTCCGTCAAACATCTTATTTGTTTGTTGTTTATTCTGGTAAATGGAGAGGTCAAAGGGCTACGGCTACCTCTCTTTCCTTTTGGCTGAAAAGCATAATCCGTTTGGCCTATGAGACTGCTGGACGGCAACCTCCTGAAAGGATTACTGCTCATTCTACTAGAGCTGTGGCTTCCACATGGGCTTTTAAAAATGAGGCTTCTGTTGAACAGATTTGTAAGGCGGCGACTTGGTCTTCGCTTCATACTTTTTCCAAATTTTACAAATTCAATACTTTTGCTTCTTCTGAGGCTATTTTTGGGAGAAAGGTTCTACAAGCGGTGGTGCCTTCCATTTAAGGTCCCTGTCTTGTCCCTCCCTTCATCCGTGTCCTAAAGCTTTGTTATTGGTATCCCACAAGTAAGGATGAATCTGTGGACTCGATACATCTTACAAGAGAAAATATAATTTATGCTTACCTGATAAATTTATTTCTCTTGTGATGTATCGAGTCCACGGCCCGCCCTGTCCACAGGCATATATATTTTTATTTTTAAACTTTCAGTCACCACTGCACCCTATGGTTTCTCCTTTTTCTTCCTAGCCTTCGGTCGAATGACTGGGGGGTGGAGCTACGGGGGGGAGCTATATAGGCAGCTCTGCTGTGGGTGCTCTCTTTGCCACTTCCTGTAGGGGAGGAGAATATCCCACAAGTAAGGATGAATCCGTGGACTCGATACATCACAAGAGAAATAAATTTATCAGGTAAGCATAATTTTTTTATTTTTATTTTATTATTATTTTCATAAAAATATAGGGAAAAAAACATTAAAAAACCCATATGATAACACAAAAATCAATTAGAGTACATAGTAATAATTTCACTTGTCTTTTACAATAGCAAAAACAATACCTAAAATGTAAATATCAAGATTAAATTAATATAGCAAATCAGCTACTAAACATACTGATCTAAAGAATGATAGGGAGGCAACACCTGAGATACTAAACTTCTGATATAATTCTTCATAGCTCCCAAACTTTTAGCAATTAAAACTTAAATGTAATACATTACAAACCTCTAATTGGGTGACTTATTATCAAATGTAAAAGACCAGTCTATAAACACTAAGCAGCACATTCATGTAAATGTCATGGAGGAGATCAGATGGGGCAAGGGAGGAGAAAAATATTACTAGGTATTAATTGTAAAGTAATATAAAAGCACTTAAGTTCCTAAGCCCCAGATCCAATGTATCAATAGTATCATCTAGTTCCAAACAAGGGTTCAAACAGTCCCAGTAAGCTTTCATTCTCTCTTAAACTACATAAACCCCATTCTCCTTTATTGCAATACTAGGCGATAAGCCTGCCCAGAGGGCAGACTATGTTTAAAAAATACAAACCCCCAAGCTAAAGTTACAAAAAATAAAAAAGTAAAATTACAGAAAAAAATAAACAAAGCTACCAAAATAAAAAATTTAAACCTAAACTAATACCCCTATAAAAATAAAAAATCTCCCCCAAAATAAAAACACCGCCTAATCTAAAACTGAACTACCAATAGCCCTTAAAAGGGCCTTTTGTAGGGAATTGCCCTAAGTTAAACAGCTCTTTTACTTCTAAAAATACTAAGTCCCCCTAACAATAAAAACCACCCACCCACCAAACCCCCCAAAATAAAAAAACCTAACACTAAAAAAAAAACTAAACTACCCATTGCCCCTAAAGGGGCATTTGTATGGGCATTGCCCTTAAAAGAGCATTCAGCTTTTTTACTGCCCTTAAAAGGGCAATCAGCTCTTTTTCAAGGCCAAAAAAACCCTAATCTAAAAAATTAAACACCCCAAAAATTAAAATAAAAAAGCCTAAACCTAAGCCCCAAATAGGTACTCATTGTTCCTGAAGTCCGGCGGCGAAGGTCTTCTTCCAGATGGATCCATTATCTTCTATCTTCATCTGGAATGAAGGCGGCACAGAGCGGAGGTGCGGAGCTGTGTTCCCGATGCCTGTATCCTCAGTGGCGGTCCTCAGCGGTGGTCCTCAATGGTGGCAGTCCTCGGTGGCATGGAGGCTCCTCTTCATCCGATGTCCGTCTGACTGAGGATTGAATGGAAGATACCGCAATCAATTTGGGGTACCTTGCATTCCTATTGACTGAAATTTTGAAATCAGTCAATAGGAGTAGAGCTACTGAAATCCTATTGACTGTTCAAATCAGCCAATAAGATTTCTGTAGCTCTCATCCTATTTGCTGATTTTAAAATTTCAGCCAATAGGAATGCAAGGTACCCCAATAAATATGGGGTACCTTGCATTCAATCTTCAGTGTGCGACGGATGATCGCATGAAGAGGAGCCTCCACGCCGCTGAGGACCGCCGCCGTTCAGGACCGCTGCTGAGGATCCAGGCATTGGGAACACAGCTCCGCTCCGCGCCGCCTTCACTCTGGATGAAGATAGAAGATGATGAATCCGCCTGGAAGAACACCTCCGCCAGATTTCAGGAACAGAGACTACCTATTTGGGGCTTAGGTTTAGACTTTTTTATTTTAATTTTTGGGGTAGTTTTTTTTAGATATGGGTTTTTTTGGGCTTGAAAAAGAGCTGTTTGCCCTTTTAAGGACAATGCCCATACAAATGGGTAGTTTAGTTTTTTTAGTGTTAGGTTTTTTTATTTTGGGGGGTTAGGTGGGTGGGGATTTTTTTTTTTATATTTTCTATTCATTTTTCAAAATGATACAATATACTTAGAAAGCATAGATACGTCACATCCTTGTATGACCAAGACAATATAGATACAGCTGCTTAACATTCTTCAGCCAATATAATAAAGTCATGCAAAAAAGATATATATCCCAATGTCAAAAGACAGAGAGAAAAAGAAAACAAAAGATAATGATCAAATAATCATCTGTCAAATACATTCTTATTCTCTATGCTTAAATAATTGAAATCATGAAAGAAGCCAAAAAAAAGAGAAGAAAAGAAAAGAAAGTGGCAGAGGAACGGAAAGAAGGCCAGGAGGGAAGAACGAGGGAAAAGGGCAAAAAGCTATCCGGAGGATAAGACCCCACTAGACCACTTAACTTACATTTCTTAGAAATTCTATAACTAGTTATCATCTCTGCTTTTCTAAGAGGATATTTAATTTGAGATTGGACATTTGGAGGAAGGAGTTGAATTATTTTAGACCATTTGTCAAGGAAGACTTTTAATTTTTTCAGAGAGTACAAAGTCGTGTTGTATTGTTCAACAATTATTTGATGTCATCCCACTAGTGAATTCAGATATACTAGGTGCGTTGCATGATTTCCATTTTGAAAGTATCAAACTACGTCCTAGCAGTATTGCCGTATTAATAAGGTTTCTATTGAGCTGAGTATCTACATAATCACACAGAAAAATAATGTGTGAGGCGCACAGTTCAAATTTAGTACTAATTACTTTATTTAGTCAGTTGTTGTTTTTTTTCCAGAATTGTAGGATCTTGGGACAAGATCAGAAACAATGGAATAAATCAGCTCTTAAGGCTCTACACCTATAACATCCCCTACTGTAATCTTTATACCATTTCGCTAGATTAGCAGGTGTTATATAAATTTGATTCAAAAATTTGAAATGGCACTCCTTCCATGATGTTAAATGTGTTACCTGTTTAATTCGCTTAAAGCTGGCCACTATCTCATCTCTTGATATGTCTGGAAAGCTTGTTTTCCAAGCTTTAAAAATCTTAAAAAGATGTTCTTGTGAAAAACTGGTCAGGATTATATTGTAAAGGGTTGAAATAGAATGTTTTCCCTTTCCATATAATTTGACTGCCTGATCTTATTCCCCAAGCTGCCATTCTAAGCCATGGCTTTGTTTAATGTCTTCCACATAATGTCGTACTTGTAAATATGCATAGAAATTATGCTTATCTAACTGAAATTCCCACCTAATATTCTCAAAAGATTTCAGAGCTTTTCGAGCTACATCGAATAGCTGTATTATATTTCGGAGGCCTTTGCTCTCCCATGACAAAAAGATTTTTAATCTATTCCCGGTATGAATTGTGGATTACCACAAATTGGTAGATATTGAGATAGGTAAGGGTTGATCTTGATTATCTTACCATAAAACTGCCATGCTGCTATTATATTCTAGAATACCATTGCCAATATTTTTACAATT
This sequence comes from Bombina bombina, assembly GCF_027579735.1. NCBI lineage: Eukaryota > Metazoa > Chordata > Amphibia > Anura > Bombinatoridae > Bombina > Bombina bombina. The sequence goes on along the minus strand of NC_069504.1, from coordinate 849,632,914 downwards.
TTCTCGTCAGATTCTTTAACGGACAGTGCAATAGCGCCTTCAAAGAAAAGGGCCTACATAAAACTGTTTCCAACTGGTAATTTGTAACATGACTCCGTAGCATATTTCATAAGTGCTGCCAGGTTGTAAAATTTTAAATTGGGTAATGCTAATTCTCCTAGATTGTAGGGCGAAGAAAGTTTACTCACTGAACACTGAGATCTTTTACCCTGCCATAGAAAGTGAGTACACATTTTATTGAAAAAAATAATATCTTTTCTTTTTATCAATAGGGGTAGGTTTTGTAACAGATAATATAGCCGGGGAAATATAATAGCTTTTATAAGCGTTATACGCGTAGAGAGGGAGATGGGGAGAGGTGATCAGATTTTAAGGTCTTTATTACATTTATCTAGGCATAATGTGATTTTTTTATACCAAAAAAGAGGGTTAGTGTGAATATTAATACCTAGGTATTTAATTTGATCTGCTTTCTTATGGTAGGGTTAGTAATCCAAAGTATCTCTGATTTCTCAGCATTAATTTTGTAGCCAGAGAATGAGCTAAATTTATGCGATAGATTTTTTTTATTACTAAGGAACACTAAAATATCATCTGCATATAGAGAGAGGGTCATATTTGTTGTGTCTACCTGAATTCCTACCAGTTCTTGTCCAAGCAAGATCGCAAAGAGCTCGATTGATAGGTTGAAAAGCAGTGGAGACAGGGGGCAACCCTGACGTGTACCCTTTGCGAGTATAATATTAGGTTTAAGACTGTTATTCACTATTATATTTGAGGTAGGATTACTGTATATTGAGCGAATGAGTAGAGTGATATTGCCCAGTAGTCCGAATTTCTCTAGAGTAGTAAAGAGATGATCCCAAGTTATAGAGTCAAACGCTATTTCTGCGTCGACTGTTAAGAGAGCAAGATCTAAATCAAAGTATTTTTTTTTATCATGCGTTTTGTTCCAGAAGAAATCTAAAATTGATAGTACCTTACGAATATTACTGGATGAGTTTCTCCATGGCATAAACCCAGTCTGATCAGTATGGATCACACTGTCTATTACCCTTTTAAATCTTGCTGCTATGATAGAGGTTAGGATCTTATAGTCACTGTTTAACAGCGATTTTCTGGATCTCTATTTCTCTTAAGTGTAAGAATAATGGAAAAAGCTGTAAAATATTTAGACTGTAAAATACATGTACAGAAAATTGAATTATATAGTCTATCAAGACAGGGGGATACTTCCTCTTTCAATAGCTTATAGAATTCAGCTGGAAGAAAATCGGGTCCTGGTGCTTTATTACATTTGAGAGAATCTATAGTTTTAATTATCTCATCTCTAGATATGGGTTAATTTAACATGGCAATCATACGTTTGTCTAATTTGGGTAAAGATATTCTTTTCCAGAATTCAGCTTAACTTTAAAGATCTATCTGGTTTGATGTATATCATTTTGAGAAATAGAGGCCCATTTATCAAGTTCCGTATGGAGCTTGTGGGCCCGTGTTTCTGGCGAGTCTTCAGACTCGCCAGAAACAGCAGTTATGAAGCAGCGGTCTAAAGACCGCTGCTCCATAACCCTGTACGCCTGCTCTGAGAAGGCAGACAGGAATCGCCACAATTCAACCCAATCGAGTATGATCGGGTTGATTTACACCTCCCTGCTGGCAGCCGATTGGCAGCGAGTCTGCAGGGGGTGGCGTTGTACCAGCATTGGCCGCGAGTCTGCAGGGGGCGGCGTTGCACCAGCAGCTCTTGTAAGCTGATGGTGCAATGCTGAATACGGAGAGCGTATTGCTCTCTGCATTCAGCGAGGTCTTGCGGACCTGATCCGCACTGTCGGATCAGGTCTGCAAGACCTTTGATAAATAAGCTTCATAGTCTAAGATTGATTGTTTAATTTCTCTGTTTGCTGTTACTCTTTTGTTACCAATTTTAATTAAAGAGATACTATTTAATTTCCATCTTCCTCCTATCGTTAATCATTTTACCTACAAATTTGGCAGATCTACCATAGCACTATATAGGGCTTTCTCTTTAAGATCTTTTTTGTAGAGATCTTTGCTTTAAGAATAAATCCCTTTCTTGTTTGCAGGCTTTATACTTAAACCAGAGTTCATTGGTAGGATTATTTAAATATGAATTGTAACTATTTCTGACCTGATTGGTTAGCTGATACTCTCTTGCTTTGTGTTTTCGCTTCCATTTACATAGATAGGCCTTAACTGTACCCCTTAGCTATGCTTTCGCTGCTTCCCAATAGATCTATTGGGCCTCAGTATAGGCTCTGTTGAAGAAACAATATGCTATCCATTTCTCTTTTATATAGTTTGTAAAATGTGAATCATGCATTAAATATCAAGGGAAGGTGAACCTAGCAAGGTCATATTCTGACTGTAATATATTTAAAATTTCAAGTGCTATAATTGCATGATCTGAGATAGATATATCCTTAATATCCTCTCTCAGGTCTAATCTTGCTAATTTATCAGAGAGGAGGAAGAAATCAATACGAGAAAAGGACTTAAAAGCTTTTGATTCACAAGTGTACTCACGCGCGTCTGGATTTTGAATTCTCCAAATATCCTTTAATCTTAATCTTTTACAAAAGGACTGTAAAATCTTGCTGCTTTTTTTCATTCTTGTTCTTTAGAATACCTTTATTGAGATCTATCTAGATTGGGCATTAAGAAAATATTGAAATCCCCCGCTACGATAACATTTTTACCAGCATATTTAAGGAGCAACGTATTTAAAGTTTCCTAGTATATATATATATATATATATATATATATATATATATATATATATATATATATATATATAATACAGAAAAACAGGCATCAAGTATCAATTTAAAGTAACCTAAGTATCATAATTTGACTTAGGGAAAACCTTGTAAGAAGGATAAAAGTGCAGACCCTTAAACAAGCTTATAAACAAAAGTTAAAGAGAGAAATTGTAGAAACATCATAAGTAACTACACACAAGACAGGGATTTCAGCACTTAATTTTATTTGGTTCAAATAACCCAGCCGAACTTAAATATTTGGTATTTATCACAGTGCATTATTGTTCGTGCATGCATACAACAGGTCTGAATTCTGCTAACCATACAGCTATGCATAAGAACCTCAACAAATTAGTTCACAGTAGCGTTATGCCTTATAGTCTTGGAGCATAAGTTTGAAATTACAAGAAAGAATATTTAGTGCTAAGTTACCTTTATAAAACAACACCTCCACTAGAGGATGGCTTTGCAAATTTGCACAAATCGGCCATCATAGTGAGCCGTGAGGATCTATGTTTGTAAACAGCACCACCTCTAAAAAGGGTATGTGATCACTAGCAATTCTTTTTGCAGCACAAACAGGTAAACAATGCATGTAATCATACATAAGCACATAAATAGAGCATTGCTCTATAAAGGTAAGAATGGACCAGGGGGTACCGGACAACTCCTATTTCAGAGGGCCCCACTATAATAGAATAGTATCCGGTGTCATGAAATGTAAACTTTATTTTAGGATCTATGTTCAGTTCCCCCAAAGCGGGTCTCAAAAATACCAGCTAGATATAATGTTGCAAGTAAGGGCGTTGATTGAACAAACACAGGTATCAGATAACATGAACGAGGTAAACAATTACCTATATATGAGCTGTAATTACGTCCTGTCATACAGGAATCAGTCAGATATAGAAGCAAATCCTGAACAGATCAAAAAAACACAAATCAGCTCTTACGTCCTCCAAGCATGTTATTACCATAGGTAAATACCGTCCAAATAATCAGGACCGTGAGCCATATAATGTTGCTATATAGTTATTTGTCAAGAGGGGTAAAAGTCCATCCCACCATTAGGGCAACTCACGGCTCCAGATTAGAACTTCCTCGTAGGCACAAACAGCGAATGTGTATGGTATCGAAGTGCTTTTAGCGCCAGCTTTCAATCCTCCTTTATTGCAACACTGTTTCAAACTTGTTTGATCCAAGACAGAGCAGCCCGCTCTGTGTACGTCACTGCCGTAATAAACTTTAAAAATAAATAGAATCTTATATATATATGTACCAAATGAGTGGTTCAAATGCTTAGCTTAAAAAAAAAAGGAAAAATAATAAAAATTAATCATAATCAAAAACGCTCAAAATATTATAGAAAAATATTTTTTTTTAAGGAAAAGAAAGAAAATATTTTTTCTTTGTTAGTAATGTAACCAAGATTGATTGAATACAGTCACAAGTCTTATGGTTACATTCTGTACTCTATAGAGACCTGCCCGAAAGCAGCAGTGGTTGCATTCTGTACTTCGTAGACTGAAAAGAGTAATTACATGCTACCTAGTACTTTACAAAAAGGCAGCAAATTCAAACTTCTCATTTAGTGTTTGGAGTTTGTACATCCAGGCTGTTTCCTTTTTTAGGAGTATATTATCAATGTCCCCTCCTCTACCAAAGAGGGAACATGCCTCAATTCCTATTATTTTGAGGTCTATTAATGAAGAGTTGTGTTATGTTAGAAAATGCAGAGCTACCCCACTTTTTATCTCCCCATCTCTAGTTGCTTTTATATCATCCCTATGCTCAGTCATCCTGTCTTTCAGCATACGTCTAGTTTTACCTACATAGAAGACTGGGCAACTGCAGGAAAGTAGGTAGATAACATTCTCTGTTTTACAGTTAATAAATTGTTTAATGGGAAAGGACTCACGTCCTGTTGAAAAAGATTTAGTACGGACAATATATTTACATAGGACACAATGTCCACATTGGAAGCAACCTTTAACCTTCCTATGTTCACTTAGCCAGTCCTTAGGATTTGGAATTTTTACATAAAAACTTTTAACAAGTTTATCTTTTAAATTAGGAGCCCTCCTAGAAACTAATGGGGGTTTCTCCCCCACTAGGTTTGAGTTTCCTTCATCGGCTTGTAAAAATTGCCATTTCTCTTTCAGGATTCCACAAATCCTTTCCCAGTGACAGTTAAACTCAGTGACAAACCAAATTTTCTGATCTTGTGGTTTAGCTTTGCTTTTATAGAGTAAATCATCTCTATTCTCTCTTCTTGCTTTATTCATAGCAAAATTTAAGTTTCTTTTGGAGTATCCTCTATTCTCAAATCTACTGTACATATCTTTTGCATGTTTGTTGTATTTACCTAGACTTGAACAGTTTCTCCTTAAGCAGAGAAACTGCCCTACTGGGATACCTCGTATCAAAGACTTTGGATGGTGACTGGAGGCTTCCAAAATATTGTTGGTAGCCGTTTCTTTTCGATATATTTCCGTTGCCAAAGAAGTCCCTTCCTTTTTGATCTTGACATCAAGGAATGTAAGTTCATTCTCATTGAAGTCAAAAGTAAGAAGGATATTAAACTAATTTACATTCAATATTTTAACAAATTCTTTCAAAGATTCCTCCGTTCCTCTCCAAAGGAGGAACACGTCGTCCACATAGCGTAACCAAATTAAAACGTGATTTTCCAGCCATTCTTGTAAGTCACCAAAGACCACTAAATTTTCCCATAAACCTAGATGGAGACAAGCATGAGACGGGGCGCATGTAGCCCCCATCGCCATTCCTCTAATTTTTTTATAACATTTTTGGTCAAAAAGGAAGACATTGTATGTTAAGACAAACTGTAACAGGTTTAAAACAAAATCTGTATGTTTTCTATACCTTGGGCCTCTGCTTTCCAAAAAATGTCTGGCGGCTCTTAAGCCTACCTCATGGGGTATAGATGAATGCATCCCTTCTATGTCCAAAGACACAAGAAGAGTGTTCTGTTCTACTTCCAAACCATTTAGTTTTTTCAACAGATCACTAGTGTCTTTCACATACGAAGTTAAAGTAGTGAGAAATGGTTTAAGAAATCTGTCAACATAATTCCCCAAATTCTCTGTGATGCTCCTAATCCCTGATATTATGGGGCGTCCCGGAGGATCCCTCAAATTTTTGTGGAGTTTTGGAATACAATAGAATACCGGGACCTTGAGGAATTTTGTGTACAGATAGTTGCATTCCTTTTTGTCAATAATACCTTCTTTTCGTGCATCATTAAGCAATTGTAACAGTTCAGCTTGTATAGATTCAATGGGGCTATTTAGTAACAATAGATATTGATCCTTATTTCTCAGTTGTCATTTAACCTCATTGGTATAATTAGCTTCATCCATTATTACCAAATTGCCCCCCTTGTCCGCCTGCTTAATGATGATTCTTGATTTATTAGTTTTATTTTTTTAACCCCTAATCTGCCGCTCCGTACACCGCCGCAACCTACATTATACCTATGTACCCCTAATCTGCTGCCCCTAACACAGCCGACCCCTATATTATATTTATTAACCCCTAATCTGCCGCCCCCAACGTCGCCTCCACCTACCTACAATTATTAACCCCTAATCTGCTAACCGGACCACACCGCTACTATAATAAATGTATTAACCCCTAAAGCTAAGTCTAACCCTAACACTAACACCCCCCTAAGTTAAATATAACAAAGGATAAAAGGTTTTATTTTCTCAACGCGTTTCAACGTATTACACGTCTTTATCAAGAGCATACATTAAAACAAGTAAAACAGGTAAGTAAAACCAAGTATTACCTGTTTTACTTGTTTTAATGTATGCTCTTGATAAAGACGTGTAATACGTTGAAACGCGTTGAGCAAATAAAACCTTTTATCCTTTGCTGAAAGATTGTCAAGATCTTGTTTTGCTGTGCTGAGCTGGAATCTCCTTATTTATGGAGTAAGTTACTACATTTTTTTTAATTACACACTGGATACTTTTGTCATTTGGGTCTCTATTCATTTATAGTCCACTTTTGGATAAACCTGAAAATTCAGTATTTGACTCCAGGAACCTGTGGACTCTTGCCATCTGACGCTACGTTCCCTTTCAGCTGTAAATATTCATCTTATGGAGTGAGTATACTGCACCCATATTAATTGGCTTCAATATAGGCATCAAGCCTTTTTTCTCTTCACTTACTAGAGAAAATCACTCAATAGACCAGCGCCATCTACTACTACTATCTATCTTAATTCCGATTGGCTGATAGAATCCTATCAGCCAATCGGAATTCGAGGGACGCCATCTTGGATGACGTCCCTTAAAGGAACCTTCATTCTTCAGTTGGACGTCGGAAGAAGAAGATGGGTCCGCGCTGGAGGTCTTCAAGATGGAGCCGTTCGTCATCGGATGAATATAGAAGATGCCGCTTGGATCAAGATGGTTGCCGGTCCAGATCTCCTCTTCTTCCCAGATAGGATGAAGACTTTGGAGCCTCTTCTGGACCTCTTCAGCCACCGCTTGATAGAAGACTTCAGCCGGATTATGGATCGCCAGCCCCCGCTTGGGCTTGGATCAAGACTTCGGAGGACGGATCGGTGAACCTGGCATGGTGAAGATAAGGTAGGAAGATCTTCAGGGGCTTAGTGTTAGGTTTATTTAAGGGGGGTTTGGGTGAGATTAGGGGTATGTGGGTGGTGGGTTGTAATGTTGGGGGGGGTATTGTATGTTTTTTTTTTACAGGCAAAAGAGCTGAATTATTTGGGGCATGCCCCGCAAATGGCCCTTTTCAGGGCTGGTAAGGTAAAAGAGCTTTGAACTTTTTTAATTTAGAATAGGGTAGGGCATTTTTTTATTTTGGGGGTCTTTGTTATTTTATTAGGGGGCTTAGAGTAGGTGTAATTAGTTTAAAATTGTTGTAATATTTTTCTAATGTTTGTAAATATTTTTTTATTTTTTGTAACTTAGTTCTTTTTTATTTTTTGTACTTTAGTTAGTTTATTTAATTGTAGTTATTTGTATTTATTGTATTTAATTAATTTATAGATAGTGTAGTGTTAGGTTTAATTGTAACTTAGGTTAGGATTTATTTTACAGGTAATTTTGTAATTATTTTAACTATTTTAGCTATTAAATAGTTCTTAACTATTTAATAGCTATTGTACCTGGTTAAAATAAATACAAAGTTGCCTGTAAAATAAATATTAATCCTAAAATAGCTACAATATAATTATTCGTTATATTGTAGCTATATTAGGGTTTATTTTACAGGTAAGTATTTATCTTTAAATAGGAATAATTTATTTAATAAGAGTTAATTTATTTCGTTAGATTTAAATTATATTTAACTTAGGGGGGTGTTAGCTTTAGGGGTTAATCCATTTATTAGAGTAGCGGCGAGCTCCGGTCGGCAGATTAGGGGTTAATAAGTGTAGGTAGGTGGAGGCGACGTTGGGGGCGGCAGATTAGGGGTTAATAAATATAATATAGGGGTCGGCTGTGTTAGGGGCAGCAGATTAGGGGTACATAGGTATAATGTAGGTTGCGGCGGTGTACGGAGCGGCAGATTAGGGGTTAAAAAAATATATGCAGGTGTCAGCAATAGCGGGGACGGCAGATTAGGGGTTAATAAATATAATATAGGGGTCGGCGGTGTTAGGGGCAGCAGATTAGGGGTACATAGGGATAACGTAGGTTGCGGCGGTGTACGGAGCGGCAGATTAGGGGTTAAAAAAATATGCAGGTGTCAGCGATAGCGGGGGCGGCAGATTAGGGGTTAATTAGTGTAAGGCTAGGGGTGTTTAGACTCGGGGTACATGTTAGGGTGTTAGGTGCAGACTTAGGAAGTGTTTCCCCATAGAAAACAATGGGGCTGCGTTAGGAGCTGAACGCTGCTTTTTTGCAGGTGTTAAGTTTTTTTTCAGCTCAAACAGCCCCATTGTTTCCTATGGGGGAATCGTGCACGAGCACGTTTTTGAAGCTGGCCGCGTCCGTAAGCACCGCTGGTATCGAGAGTTGCAGTGGCGTTAAATATGCTCTACGCTCCCTTTTTTGGAGCCTAACGCAGCCCTTCTGTGAACTCTAAATACCAGCGGTATTTAAAAGGTGCGGGGGAAAAAAAAGCATGCGGAGCTAACGCACCCCTTTGGCCGCCAAACTCTAAATCTAGCCGTATGTCTTTGATGTAAATTGTATATATTTTTTACATCACTCACAGTGCTTTATTAGTGACTGCATGTATGCGCTGGTTGTTATAAAAAAAAATTTGAACGTTCTGCTAAATTTTTAAAAAAGGATTTTTTTCTTTTCTTTTTCTGTTTTTGTATATTCAAAAATAATCTTTTTTCAAATAGTGGATTGCATTCTGGGGCTCCCTGGTGGCCTGCTTGAAAATTGTTGGTAAATATGGCCTTTGAGGTTTCAGATGAACAATGGGAAGTGGAATTAGATGAATCACTTCAAAATAGCACTCCATTAGACGGAGATGCAACTCTAAATATTTATAGTGCGTTTAAAAAATACCGAAATCTTGTGACTAAGCAAATAAGAATGAGAGCTGAGAAATTCAGCTTAGAAAATTATATCAAACTTAAAATAGTTCCTAGAGGACTTCGTTTACAACTTGAACCAGGTATGCATATGAGAAATGATGATGAGGAGGAGGATAACTTTATGGAGGATTGGAACAATAGGTTATCTGAATGTTCCCTTGATCTTATGCAGTGAATGGTAAATAAAGATATAATTAAACTGGAAAAAATTAAAATAGAAATTGATGATGCACTGAAGACAGTAAATAGTTTTGAGGGTGATTCAAAATTTGTTAAGTTAAACGATGAAACTAAAGATACTGTTTCTAAATTACAACAGCGTAAATGTAGGAAGTTAGGACGTGATCAAGATGACTATAAGAAGAATCAGGTCTATACCTACTTCTTAAATAAAAAATCATATGATTCAGGTACTGATTGCTCAGATATAGAGAGTAATAATAAATCAAAAAAGGCAGCAAAGACATGTAAAAAAGAAAGGAAACGTGGAGGAAGGAAAAGGAATAGAAACAAAAACAAGTTTTGTGCAAGGACAAATACCCAGAGAAAGGGGCAGATTTCAGAGGAGAGGAAGGGGTATGAAGAGAGGGATGGAGAAAATGAGGACACGGAGTGACTACAGAGGGGACTTTTAGGTGACCCACTCCCTAAAAAAAAGTGATTAATTACAAATAGTAAATCTCTCTTCTTTTCCCTTGAACAATGCACACATTAATCTTTTGAAAAAAGGCCTCTCTTTTTGTCCTACAAATGGCCTGGACAAATTCACAGTTATAAAGGATCTTCACTTGTTTGCACGTAAAGTGGTGCTGTCACATGTTATGAAAGATAAAGTAAACTCTGGAATCCATAAGAGTAATGATACTGTAACTTTAGACAGTGATGATCGCGAAACTGTGGACGATCTTGTACATTTGTTGATCCTCCTTTAGTGGACTTTCCAAATACTAACCCCTCAGTTACACTGGGTGCTGATAGCACTGATAACATAGTGGTTAACTCAGGGTTGAAAAGAAAGTCTGAATTTATGCCTGCTCTAGCTTTGGTACCTGCGGTACAACTGTTTGTTAGGGAGGTGGAAAAAGAGGTAAATAAAATCTCTTTTGACAGAATCTTCAACGATAATTTGAAATATGACGAAAGAAGGACATTGTTTGAATTTACGAATAAATCAGGAATCATCATTAAGCAGGCGGACAAGGGGGTCAATTTGGTAATAATGGATGAAGCTAATTATACCAATGAGGTTAAACGACAACTGAGAAATAAGGATCAATATCTATTGTTACCAAATAGCCCCATTGAATCTACACAAGCTGAACTGTTACAATTGCTTAATGATGCAAGAAAAGAAGGTATTATTGACAAAAAGGAACGCAACTATCTGTACACAAAATTCCCCAAGGTCCCGGTATTCTATTGTATTCCAGAACTCCACAAAAATTTGAGGGATCATAATATCAGGGATTGGGAGCATCACGGAGAATTTGGGGAATTATGTTGACGGATTTCTTAAACCATTTCTCACTACTTTAACTTCGTATGTGAAAGACACTAGTGATCTGTTGAAAAAACTAGATGGTTTGGAAGTAGAACAGAACACTCTTCTTGTGTCTTTGGACATAGAAGGGTTGTATTCATCTATACCCCATGAGGTAGGCTTAAGAGCCCCCAGACATTTTTTGGAAAGCAGAGGCCCAAGGTATAGAAAACATACAGATTTTGTTTTAAACCTGTTACAGTTTGTCTTAACAAACAATGTCTTCCTTTTTTACCAAAAATGTTATAAAAAAATTAGAGGAATGGCGATGGGGGCTACATGCACCCCGTCTTATGCTTGTCTCCATCTAGGTTTATGGGAAAATGTAGTGGTCTTTGGTAACTTACAAGAATGGCTGGAAAATCACATTTTAATTTGGTTACGCTATGTGGACGATGTGTTCCTCCTTTGGAGAGGAACGGAGGAATCTTTGAAAGAATTTGTTAAAATATTGAATGTAAATGAGTTTAATATCCTTCTTACTTTTGACTTCAATGAGAATGAACTTACATTCCTTGATGTCAAGATCAAAAAGGAAGGGACTTCTTTGGCAACGGAAATATATCGAAAATAAACGGCTACCAACAATATTTTGGAAGCCTCCAGTCACCATCCAAAGTCTTTGATACAAGGTATCCAAGTAGAGCAGTTTCTCCACTTAAGGAGAAACTGTTCAAGTCTAGGTAAATACAACAAACATGCAAAAGATATGTACAGTAGATTTGAGAATAGAGGATACTCCAAAAGAAACTTAAATTTTGCTATGAATAAAGCAAGGAGAGAGAATAGAGATGATTTACTCTATAAAAGCAAAGCTAAACCACAAGATCAGAAAATTCGGTTTGTCACTGAGTTAACTGTCACTGGGAAAGGATTCGTGGAATCCTGAAAGATAAATGGCAAGTTTTACAAGCCGATGAAGGAATCTCAAACCTAGTGGGGGAGAAACCCTCATTAGTTTCTAGGAGGGCTCCTAATTTAAAAGATAAACTTGTTAAAAGTTTTTATGTCTAAAGTCCAAATCCTAAGGACTGGCTAAGTGAACATAGGAAGGTTAAAGGTTGCTTCCAATGTGGACATTGTGTCCTATGTAAATATATTGTCCGTACTAAATCTTTTTCAACAGGACGTGAGTCCTTTCCCATTAAACAGTTTATTAACTGTAAAACAGAGAATGTTATCTACCTACTTTCCTGCAGTTGAGTACATACAAAGAAAGCGGGTCTCAAGCGAAAGTTGAAATCCAAAGCACCTTTATTGTGAGCAACATAGAAAGTAAAATAATAGAACATAAAATAACTACATGTAGACTAAGTGGTCAGACGCGTTTCGGCTCACGCCTTCATCTGTGACCTGTACATTATACTCTGCTAAGCATGTATATACCCTAAGGGTATTTCTGATTGGTTGATTGGTGCACAGAACAATCAGTTAATTAAAGCTGAGAGAACACCCTCTTGAAATTTTAACCCCTGGAAAAATGCATGTTACAAAAAATGCATGTTGTAAACAGACAGATTATCATCAATAAGAGCTTATGTGCAAGGAAAGAAAAAAAGGGAAGAAATAGTAATGATACAAAAACAAAAACAAAAGCAAAAGCAGAACTAGGGGCAAGATCTAAAACATAGAACATAAAATATAAAATATAATAAAGCAAAAAGGTTTACTTATATACAGCAAAGAATAATAATAATAAGCAATACAATAATAGTAATAACTACTAAAAAATGTGTGTACAGACGTACCTGCTAAAACACCGCTCAGACATGTAAAATTTAATTTAATTAATTTTATTATCAAATGTTATATTTAATTAATATTAATTAATTTTATTTTTATTTAATTTTTATTTAAATTTTATTTAATTTTTGTTATGTTGATTGCAGGCTCTCAATGTGTAAACCTATAATAGTGAGCACAAAAGAAGAGAAAATAAGAAAAATAGAACTTGACTAGGGGGAAGGTTTCCTGGACTATTAACATATTATGTCACAAAATATTTAAGGACATTTTAAACTGTATAAGTTGTCACTTGAACCATCATCCCCTTGCCAAGTCAAAACCCTTCTTAATCATAAAACTTAATCACTGAATCTTAAGTTTTATACCACATTGAGAGAACTGCAAAAAGCCATAGATTCTCATAGCAAGTGTTTCTCAGCAGTAATTGGTCTGAAACATATATTATATGTACTATAGTATTGAACTTATATAGAGGTTTTAATACGTTTGAGCCCCTAATAACCCCTATTATAGCGAACCCCACTCTTATCACCGACCTTCCCCGGAGAGAAAGTGATGATAATAAAGTAAGTCACTTAAAGACACAGAATTATCTCCTATGGTGTCCATAGCGCCAGGATAAACTGAGTGCACAGTACTAAGGGTCGGGATAACGTGGGTACCTTTTAATTCTTCCTACCAGGATATCCACTCTGATGAGTGGTTCCATAAGCCCAGCTCTAAAATTGTATTGATGATAAATCTGTACTACCAGGGTAAGTTTAAGTTCCTATTTCCAGACATTTATGATGTCTGAATCAATGTTGAAGCCGAATGGTACTCTTGTTCTCAGAACAAAAATCCAAAACGCTTCTCTCTTGGAGAGGATCTCATCCAGATTTCCCCCCCCTTTGGGGGCGACGAATTTGTTCTATCACAAGCCACTTGAATGTGTTCACTTTACAGTCATGTTTGACTATAAAGTGCTCTGCCAGTGCTGAACATGGAGAGATATTAGAGATATCATTAAGATGTTCTCTGATCCTTTCACGAGCTTCCCTTGTAGTCATACCCACATACTGAAGATTACATGAGTGACATCTGACTAAATAAACAACATATTTGTTCCTACAATTTGAAAAATGTTCCAAATTGTAAATTCTTTGGGTGACGCAAGATTGGAATTGTTTAGAGACCTCAGCATGACCACAAGCTTTACAGTTGGTTTTCCCACATTTGAAGTGACCATGGGTCGCCAGCCAGTTGCCTTGCTTGGTCTGAGTACGGATCATGCTAGGTGACAAACAATTTCCCAAAGTTTGATTGCGTCTTGAGACAAAGCGAAAACCCCTTTTAATAATAGGGTTTAAAGAAACGTCTCCCATAAGCATAGGCAGGTTCAGTTTAATAATCTTGATTATCTGATCATATTGTCTACTGTACCTAGTACTGAAGATAATCTTTTCTTCTTGTTTAGATTGGCTATTTGGCCTAGATTTGTATCTGTCCTTTAGTAGAGAAGACCTATCCAAAGCTTGTACCTGTGTTAGAGCTTTATCTATCACTGGCATTGTATACCCACGTTCAAGAAATTTCTGTGTTAATGTGATACTTTCTGACAGAAAAGTTTCATTATTGGAGCAGTTACGTTTTAACCTGATCATTTCACCCTTTATCATACCAAGCCAGTGCTTTTGGGGTGCAAACTCTTTGCATGCAGCAAAGCATTGGACTTAATGGGTTTGGAGTACAGTTCAGTAGAGATGGTATTGCTACAAACATCACCTATCAATGTTAGATCAAGATAGGGAATCTTGGTACAGTCACATGTATATGTGAAACTTAAACCGCATCTGTTAACATTGAGGGATGCAACAAACTCATCTGCTTCCTGTAATGTACCTTCCCAGATAAAGAGCAGGTCGTCAATGTAACGCCTGTAAAATCTGATACATTGACGAAAAGAGTTTTCCTGTCCATAAACGTGGAACAGCTCCCACCAACCCATAAACAGGTTGGCATAGGAGGGGGCGAATTTCGCCCCCATAGCTGTTCCACGTTTCTGGAGGAAAAACTCATTTTCAAACAGAAAATAATTGTGATTGAGTAAAAACTCTATCACATCCATTACATATTTCTTGAAATCTGTTGAATAATTACTAAATCTGTCTAGGAAAAGTCTTACGGATTGTAAACCTAAACTGTGTGGAATGGCTGAGTACAGCCCCACTACATCCACAGTTAGCCATGTGTAATCCTGAGACCAGACTTCCTTATCCAAGAGATTCAAGAGATGTTTGGTATCTTTTAGAAAGCTTGGGATAAGTTGAACTAAGGGCTGAAGGATGCTGTCGATCCAGGCTGATAATCTCTCCAAGAGAGAGCCAATGCCCGAAACAATGGGCCTGCCCTTAATAGATTCCAGAGACTTGTGCACTTTTGGAAGGTGGTGAAAAATCGGGACAATAGGATCTTTTACATAGAGATAATCTTGTGTGTCACTATCAAAAAATCCCGCTTCTCTCCCATCATCCAATATGTCGTACACAAGTCTCTGGTAATCAAAGGTAGGATTTTTTCCCAATTTCATGTAAACATTAGTATCATTGAGCTGGCGATAAGCCTCCTCAATGTAATCACCTCTGTTAAGTACTACCACATTCCCACCCTTGTCCGCTTGTTTAATAACAATGTTGGAATTTACCTGCAGGGACTTGAGAGCTTTCTTTTGTGATAAAGACAAGTTTTGAAACCTCGAAGAGGTATTCAAACTATCATGTAGGTTATTCAGATCCGCTTCTATCTTCTTATGGAAAAACTCCAAAACATTACCCCTATGTTTAGTGGGATAGAAGACAGAAGGTGGTCTGAAACCTACATGTGTACTTATAACTCCCAAATTCACTCTGCTGGACTCTAATTCCAATTCCAAAAGGGACATGTAATCATGTACTTCATTGAATGACACATCTATTGGAGAAATTTCCAAAGGACCAGAGTTAGATACATGGTGAGAAGTATTAGAGGGCAACAAGTTTTGCTGTGCGAAAAACTTTTTTAATGTCAATTTACGTATGAATCTGTTGACATCTATAATTGTATCAAAAAGATTAAAGTCTTCAGCAGGTACAAAGCCTAAACCTAGCTGGAGAACTTGTTTTTGTTCGTCTGTTAACTCATATGAAGAGACATTAATTACTGTGTGACTTTGTATTTGTTTTTCTGACGGTTCACTCTCACTGGGTATTTTCTGTCTTTCTGCGTTGATACGCTTGCCCCTTCTCTTTCTTTTTCTAAACCTATGCCTTTTGTTCTCTGTTCCTTGGGAAAAACCTGTGTAGTAGATAGTATGGAGACAACTTGGCTTGAATGATCTAATCCTGTTGAAATATCAGTCCCTTCTCTATCATCTAGAACTAAATCAAAGGTAGGTCTAATGGTACTAATAAGCTCCTGACCAGATCTGTCTGAGGTGTCTACAATATGTGTTTGTGGAATCTCCTGTTTATTTGTATTATCAAGTACAATGTTACCATTACCTGGATCATCGTATCTGCTTTGTTGTTGGTCTCGTGCCTCAGGGAATAAGGTAGATTTTGAAGTATCATCTTCTGTTGAGGATGCATCTGTATCTGAAAAGGAAACCTGTTTAGCACGTGATTTTTGATTTTTCTTATTATTAAATCTCCTAGATTTTTTCTTATAGCTAGACCAAAGATACACCAAATTATTCTTATAGTCCAACAGATCCCTATCGAATTTTTTAAATTTTAGAGCATCAATGTCCTCTTTAACAGAAGTGACAGTCCCCTGGAGAATATCATCAAACTTGTTATAATCTTTATGTGTCAAGAATTGATTTAGATCTTCCTGAAGTGTGGTAATTTCACCTCGTATATGATCCAATTGCTCCTTCTTATATGTTATAAGCATATTCATAAGCCTGATTGAGCAATCCGTTAATATAGAGTTCCATCTTTCTATGAAGACCTTATCAGTGACCATAAAGGTGGGAAATTTGACGATCCTCAAACCCCTGGGAATCATGTCCAAACTTAAATATTTTTCCATGAGATTAATATCCCACCAGATCTTGTGTTCCTTGATAAGGAGATCCTCTAACTTAGAGAAGACATCTGTGATAGTCACTCTCCTAGATTTACAGGAGAATAGCTCATCCAAAGTGGGCCTTGATCTGTCCAAATCAGCTATTGCTCTTAGGGAAAAAGGTTTTACACTTTCCATGGTAACTTTAAATGCTCACAAATGGACTGCTATGAAAAAACAGACCCCAAATACTTTCCTGCAGTTGCCCGGTCTTCTATGTAGGTAAAACTAAACATATGCTGAAAGACAGGGTGACTGAGCATAGGGACGATATAAAAGCAACTAGAGATGGGGAGATAAAATGTGGGGTAGCTCTGCATTTTCTAACATACCACAACTCTTCATTAATAGACCTCAAAATAATAGGAATTGAGGCATGTTCCCTCTTTGGTAGAGGAGGGGACATTGTTAATATACTCCTAAAAAAGGAAACAGCATGGAAGTACAAACTCCAAACACTGGCCCCTAGGGGCCTAAATGAGAAGTTTGAATTTGCTGCCTTTTCGTAAAGTACTAGGTAGCATGCAATTACTCTTTTCAGGCAGGTCTCTACGAAGTACAGAATGTAACCATAAGACTTGTGACTGTATTCAATCAATCAAAGTGTAATCCACGCGGTATAGCTGCGTCCAAAACCGGAACCTGTTTACTCAGTGAACTCGTCCAATGACAGGTAAGCTGGCAGAGTGCCATAGCCGCGGTCTAATCCGTGACCGCAAATATGTAATGCAAACAAGGAAGGCGAGGTGGCAGGCACTACTAAAAACCAGGCGCAATAGCAATTATTCCACCTAGAGGGGGTAATAAACATAAGATTCTTGACAAAAAAGAAATCTTTTGGATAATTAAATTAAATACTCATCATCCAAACGGTATGAATAAAAAATGTGACATTAACTACCTAATAGATGATTAGATTATAAGTACAATAATGAATTTAATATTTAATGTTTATTGGGGATTGGTAACTAAGTAGTTTAAATAGATATTGACCCTAAATGTATATTAATTCATTCATTTTTTCCTTATAAATTTTTCTTTCATGGTATCATAATAAAATATTTGTTAGTATTCCCATATATTGACTAGTGTTTTTTAACAGAGTCTGGAGGCTTTTTTGTATATAGATTCCATTGTAAATTTGTGTATGTTTTTATCAACAATTGTTGTTTTAACATTATTTGTCAGCACTGGAAGGGTTAATATTTCATCCTTTAAATAGGTCTCACTTCCCTTGCACCTTAGCCTATGATTAAGCGCCACTAGGGGGCGCGAAACGCGTCAGGCCGTCTCTATACTTTCCTCCCTTGTCCTGTGTCATGCCTATTTTGTATTTTACATATATTTTTCATTAAAATTTATATATATTTTAAATTTTTCTATTGCGCCTGGTTTTTAGTAGTGCCTGCCACCTCGCCTTCCTTGTTTATATTCAATCAATCTTGGTTACATTACTAACAAAGAAAAAATATTTTCTTTCTTTTCCTTAAAAAAAAATATGTTTCTATAATATTTTGAGCGTTTTTGATTATGATTAATTTTTATTATTTTTCCTTTTTTTTCAAGCAAAGCATTCGAACCACTCATTTTGTACATATATATATATAAGATTCTATTTATTTTTAAAGTTTATTATGGCAGTGACGTACACAGAGCGGGCTGCTCTGTCTTGGATCAAACAAGTTTGAAACAGTGTTGCAATAAAGAAGGATTGAAAGCTGGCGCTAAAAGCACTTAGATACCATACACATTCGCTGTTTGTGCCTATGAGGAAGCTCTAATCTGGAGCCGTGAGTTGCCCTAATGGTGGGATGGACTTTTACCCCTCTTGACAAATAACTATATGGCAACATTATATGGCTCACTGTCCTGATTATTTGGACGGTATTTACCTATGGTAATAACATGCTTGGAGGACGTAAGAGCTTATTTGTGTTTTTTGTCTATGAATAAGCATCGTGGGAAGACGGAAACTAGTCAGACATCAGTGTCAATTTGTCTACCTGCCTTGTTCACTTTTTTTTGTGCACTCAGCGTATGTAGCTGCTTTTTGTATTTTTTTATCTTTTTCATTAAAAATCTTTTTATCTGGATTCCTGTGTGCAGAGCCTGCCTTTTTCCCTTTGCACTCATTACTCAGTGGCTTGGTTTCGCCACGGCTACGGCTCTCCGCTTCTCTTGAGGAACTGACCTTTACCTACCGGATTAATTTCCGGTTTAGCACTGTGAGATTCAGAAGTTGCTAGGATCGTCATCCCTTCGTTTGTATTTGTGTTTTTTTGATCTGTTCAGGATTTGCTTCTATATCTGACTGATTCCTGTATGACAGGACGTAATTACAGCTCATATATAAGTAATTGTTTACCTCGTTCATGTTATCTGACACCTGTGTTTGTTCAATCAACGCCCTTACTTGCAACATTATATCTAGCTGGTATTTTTGAGACCCGCTTTGGGGGAACTGAACATAGATCCTAAAATAAAGTTTACATTTCATGACACCGGATACTATTCTATTATAGTGGGGCCCTCTGAAATAGGAGTTGTCCGGTACCCCCTGGTCCATTCTTACCTTTATAGAGCAATGCTTTATTTATGTGCTTATGTATGATTACATGCATTGTTTACCTGTTTGTGCTGCAAAAAGAATTGCTAGTGATCACATACCCTTTTTAGAGGTGGTGCTGTTTACAAACATAGATCCTCACGGCTCACTATGATGGCCGATTTGTGCAAATTTGCAAAGCCATCCTCTAGTGGAGGTGTTGTTTTATAAAGGTAACTTAGCACTAAATATTCTTTCTTATAATCTCAAACTTATGCTCCAAGACTATAAGGCATAACGCTACTGTGAACTAATTTGTTGAGGTTCTTATGCATAGCTGTATGGTTAGCAGAATTCAGACCTGTTGTATGCATGCACGAACAATAATGCACTGTGATAAATACCAAATATTTAAGTTCGGCTGGGTTATTTGAACCAAATAAAATTAAGTGTTGAAATCCCTGTCTTGTGTGTAGTTACTTATGATGTTTCTACAATTTCTCTCTTTAACTTTGGTTTTTTTAATTTTATCGTTTCTGCTGTATTAAGATGTGTCTCTTGGAGGAGTACAATACTTGGTTTTAGGTTCCTAATTGTTTTAAAATCAGCTTCCTCTTGGCAGGAGAGGTTATGCCACGAGAGAAGAGTAATATTATTCATCTTTATTATTAATTAGTTTCTCTGAATAGTCTCCCACCTCTTGGGGGGGTCAATGCAAGAGACTACTAGAGAGAGAGGGAGAAGCAGAGAGAGGGATAGGGTACAAAAGGATCCCTCCTGCCCCCCCCCCCCCCTGTTTTCAAATATACTAAAGCTCTTCTAAGGAAATAAAAAATAAAAAGACGAGGTGGGTAAAAAAACAAAAACAAAAAAAGGCCTGTTTTCCATCTTATCTCATTACTTGTAGGAACCATGATAGCCTTAAAGAGATTTTATCATTATGATTATTAAAGTGTGATATTATGTTCTTTAAAAAAGATTTGTGCTTCCTACGGGTTATGAAGTACCTTGAGTGCGCCATCTACATCAATACAGATCTTTGAGGGATATATTAATCTAGCAGGCCACTTAGCTTTAATAAGCTTAGTACAATAGGGTGTCATGAGTCTTCTTTTAGCTATAGTTTCAGATGAATCTTGTCCACCGTACACTCACTCATTTTACGATGATAGCTAAAGATTTTAATTTTGTCTTAAAAGTTAAGCGTTTTAATCATAACTGGTCTAATTCTTTTAAGACTCTCTGTCTCATTCCTACTTCGTCTTAACTAGCACCGAAAAACATACAAAGTGATATGTGTGCTGTCAAGAGTGGTGAAGGTGGAGGACGCTAGCCAATATGACAGTACAGTAATATTGTGACAAGAGGCGAGTAAAGAGGGAAACAGCAGACAAAGGGCTGATACCTTTTGTAGACTGTCTACAATACTGGACATAATTCACAATTAGATGTATACACAGATATTATTTCACTATCTGAAAGGAATAATATGCTGCTTAAACCTGCACGTGGCTAATGCTTATCTACAGTATTACAATAGCAAGGTTAGTACATATAGAGATCTTGACAGCTATAACAAGTACCGCAAGTATAGTGCAAAAAAAGCTAAGACCTGACAGTAGATGTACTTTAGCCAGAGAATCATATAGGTTTACCCACACCAACTTTAAGGTAAGGTGGGTTAAGACATTTCTATCTGAAAAGAGCCAGGAAGAAAAGTAAGAAAAAACAAAAAAAAAAAAAACAAGAGGCAACAGAACTATAACAAATGTCCTAGTTTCAGGAGGAGTTTATATACCAGTCCACCTCAGGGGAAAACATGTTTATGTTAGGTGCTATTGTAGTGCCCAGGGATAGGACCAAAGAGCTCAGAACTGTGTATTCCACAATTTCAAATCAGCTCATTAGATAATATCTGCCAAAGATGTCAGTCCGCTGCTGTATAGGTTTCGGGTGTTTTTTTTTTACTGTTAGGGGGGACTTAGTATTTTTTAGAGATAAAAGAGCTGTTTAACTTAGGGCAATACCCTACAAAAGACCCTTTTAGGGGCTATTGGTAGTTAACATTAGGGGGTGTTTTTATTTTTATAGGGATTAGGTATAAAACATTTTTATTTTTGATAATTTTGTTTATTTTTTTCTGTAATGTTAGACTTTTTATTTTAATTGTAATTTAGTAGTAATTGGGGTTAATTTAGGGGTGTTAGGTTAGGGGGCTTTGTAATTAAATTAGTTATGCATTGTGGGGGGGTTGGCAATATAGGGGTTAATATATTAATGAGGGTTATTGCGATGTGGGGGTTTGGCAGTTTAGGGGTTAATAGGTTTATTAGGGTTATTGCGATGTGGGGGTTTGGTGGTTTAGGGGTTAATAGGTTATTTAGGTTTATTGCGATGTGGGGGTTGGCGGTTTAAGAGTTAATAGGTTAAATAGGTTTATTGCGATGTGGGGGCTTGGCGGTTTAGGGGTTAATATTTTAATTATGTTCTTTGGGGTTAATAACTTTATTTTGCGATGTGGGGGTTGACAGTTTAGGTGTTTGTTAATACTTTGTGCGGGAGGTTAGTTTTTTTTTGTTATACTTCATACTGGCGGTTACGTGTATTTATTTTTATTTCTTGCGGCCGGTTACGTGTTTTTTAGTTATTTCGTGTGGGCAGGTTGCATGTGGTTTTTTTTAAGGCTTCGGATTTGCCTACGCTGCATTCAAGGGGATTCCGAAAAATGACGGGTGGTGAAAGAATCCACCTGTGGTGGATTCTTTCACAACCCTGCCATTTTCGGAATCCACCTGGATGCAGCTTTTCTACATCCAGGTGGATTCTTTTGGCTGTGTGCGCAGCCAACATTCTTTTGGCTGCCTCGCACAGCCAACATTCCTTTGAGAATCCGTGTGCAACTGGCGACACCGACAGACACGTTACAAACGCAATTATAGTATAGAAGCTCCAACAGATCAATCACCTGACAATGTGATGTGGGACTTGGCTTGCACCATTCACATATAATACATTATTTTATCTGGACAGCCTGATACCTCCAATATTAAAAATAGTAAATTCTGGGAATTAGGTTATATTTATTCCAAGTTTGCAATATAACTGAAAGACCTGAAGTAAGAATTCCCCCAACATTTCCACATTTGAGCAAGACCACCACACATGAGAATCTGTACCCACCATGTTTTTTTGTCTCCTATGGGATTTCATGAAGATGTTCGAAATATTTCTTGCATTGTCCGGTCCCTGTTGTCCTGAGGTAAACCCCATTTGGTCCACATGTAGTAGCTGTGTAAGCTTTGGGCTACTCTGGACACTATGATTTTGGAATATAGTTTAATATCAAAATGTATCAATGAGATAGAACAGTAACTACTACACAGTTTTTGATCCTTTCCTGGTTTTATGATTGCTAATAAAGTGGCTTCTAAAGATTTTTTGGGGAAACATCCAGCTGACATGGCCTGACTAAAAGTCCAAGGTAGCAGAGGAATCAACCTTGACCTAGCTTTTTGTAGAAGACCCACACAAGTCTGTCAGGATCCAGATCCTTATTAATAAGTATAAATTCACACTTAACCAGTTAAAAATGTTTTATATATTATTTTTATAGGTGACACACACTTATAATAAACAATATAAGAAAATACATTAGTGTTAATGACAATTATGTATAATTAATTAAAACTGATTAGGTTGTGAAAGAGTTTGACTTAGTATGTTGTGCAGTTGGAAAAGTTCCTGGACATATTCATACACACTAAATCAGTCTAACACAGCAATCATAAATCCTTTAATTGAGCAAGTTAGAAGCCAATTGGATTCTTTAAAATAATGTAAATTGTTCTGTGTTAATCTTGTAGTACTTGTATTACTTGTAGTCCCACTACATGGCTCCATTTTGTTAATTTTTCTACTAAACTCAAATGAGTTACCTAGTGGCTTATGCGAAGATAAGTAGGGGGCGCCCTATCAAGGAATAAACAGAACTCTTATCAAGGTGATATTAATTAACCAATTAGTATACAAACCTCAGTAGAGAAAGATAATGTATCTATACTAATCAAAGACTAATTAGTCTATATATATATAAAACAGAAAAATAATATATATAAATAAACCTCCTAAGATAAAGACAAGGTGTGGTAATATATAACACACAATGGTGATGGTAGCAAAATATCTGTGTACCTCATAAGAGAAAGAAATAAGATAAAATTATCAAACAACCAGAATACAATAATATACAAGTAGTCCAAACTCTGAAATAGAATTACAAAGAGGTGTGAACTATTTAGTCCAATACACTGGGTAACAGACTTGTGGAGGACAATAAGTCCTATATTGGTAGTAATATAATCTGTAGTGGTGGTGATGAAAGTCACTGAGATGAATACAGGCAGCTATCTGCGTAGCTTTGTTTTTATTATTTTAATAAAACTTTTTTTATATTGGGACACTTGCTATTATCTCTTTGCTGCTACATATTTCCCTCATATTGTGCCTCTCTTTGAACTACTGGAGGTTCCTGGATTTCCTGGTATCCAGCAGGCCCCTGATTAAGTCTGGTGGGTGACCATATTGATCCCATCCTGCCTCTATAGCATCAAAGGAGATGCTATAACAAATGTGAGTACCCTTTTCAATCACTTATTGACTCACATGTGTTAAGACAATACTAGGCCATATAGGCACCTTTGTCCTTTTATGTTGTTTATCTAGACAAGACATCTATACTGGAGTTTGGTCTCCTGGGTGACTATTAGAAATCCCAGACTGCTGCTACAGCACTACTTGAAGTGCTTTCTCAAATGTGAGTCTATACTGTATATTTACACATATCTATCTTCTGGACCAGACAATATTGGGCCATGTGGCTCTTCTGTTTCTTCTTGTCTTTGTAGATTACCTAGTGGCTTAGTTGCTATGGTTACGGTGTATCTAATAATAAAAAAAGCATGAAGACTGATGTTGGAAAATACTTAAATCTTAATTTGCTATTAAGACACTTCCCATTCCTGTGCTAAAGCCTTTTTCAGTTTTTTTCCACTCATTACATTTAAACGTTAGCATATTTTAATTTTTTTTAGATATGAGGTAATCACAGCAATCATACTTTTTGTTATGCTAACCAACCATGGCCTCGCTTCCATTGAGTCGTTAAAAATGGAGCCGTAAGCTACCGAAGCGGCCGACAGCTAAAAGTAATTTACGGCTGCATTTTAGTACCAGGTTTCCATTGAAAAGATTAGCGTGTTGCGCGCAGTCGCTCTTTTCGTGTAGCTGTAAGTTAACGTTGTGTTAACGCTTCCATCTAACGTCGGATTTCTTGAAAATCAATTAGTTGCTAAGGTAACCCGACCTTACGCTATAGAATTTACGTTTAACGTCCGTGCTTCTTACCTGTGATCGCCTCTCAAGAAAAATAAAAAACACTTATCCATATTTTTAATAATCAAATACTATTTTCTAATATAATTATATTTAACACTTCATAAATATAAGTAATATTTATTGCTGCCCTAGGCATAGGTCTAGTTTGCATTCTGTATATATGTTCTTGCATATATTATTATATTTAAATATATATTGATATTTCTATTAGAATATAAGTTCAACTATTTCTATACATGAGACAACAATAAATATTACTTATAACAATTTATTTCTACATTAAAACACTTGCATTATTTGCAAGTTTTATAATTTAAATAGAAAATAGGTCTCAGAAAGCACAATTTTCCTCTTTTACACCTAGTTGAGCTGGGGGTAATATTTCTCAATGTATCGACAGCCTCCGACAATGTATTAACGGTTAGCGCTTTCATTGGAAACCTGGTATAATTTATCGATTAACGGCTTCTATTACTTTCTATGGGACGCGAAGATCTTTTCGGCAGCCGAAGTCCGGCTGCCGATATTGAGGTATAACGCGCCATTGGAAACAGTCGATAAACGATATTGCTTCCGACAGCATATTTATCGGTTTGCGAGTGCACGCAAACTGAATTACGACTCAATGGAAGCGAGGCCCATGTTTAGAAAATGCTGGGGTATGAGACTGCTCCTAAACAAGGGGATCTGCCTGCATATTTATTTCTTTTTTCTTTTTTAGCACAAGTTAGCAACCACGTAATGTTCAGCAGATATTCTAGTATTTTGTACTATGATTCTTTGCCAAATTATGGGCCAGATTAAGAGTGGGGCTCACAAGTTTGCGCGCAAGCGATATTGGGTTTTCGCAATCGTTTGCACACAGGTTAAATTGCACTGGTATTACGAGTTAAAAGTAAGCACAATTGCAATTTACTCTAGAATGATTACCGCGACTTCGGAAGTCTGGTTAACTGTTTCGCAAAACATAAAATTTGCACAGAACGCATAAAACATACATTACAAAACATAGTGTTACACCCATAATAACACTATCTAATAAAAATTATTTAAAAAAATATTGCACACAGACGTTATAAAGGCTCAAAGATATGAGATCTCAGGTGTTAGAAAAAAAAGACAGGCAAAGAGCTTTAACATTGAGATACATACATATACATGTCTAAAGATGGATATATATGTATTTATATACAGTATGAGGCCTACTTATCAAGCCGTCAACCGCAAATACGCTGGAATTCCGCAGAGTAATTGTGGAGAGCTTGATTCCCCTTAGTTATCAAAGCCTACAGACCGTCAAAAGTTGAAATCTTTGATGAAACATACGATCGGCCGGTCTCAGTCCGACACAGATCGATGCTTACGTCAAATTCGGCACTGACTACTTTTGCTAGTTGACAAATACCTACCAGGTACACTCACCACTATTCCGGCCCAGCGTACCTGGTTTTCAATCCGCCACCCTGGAGGCCGCGGATGCCATAGAAATCAATGGGAGTCTGAACGCAGCGAAAGCTTATGTTCGCTGATGCCCAATATCCCATTAATTCCTATGGGAGAATAAAAGTTATGTTACACCTAACACCCTAACATGTACCCTGAGTCTAAACACCCCTAATCTGCCGCCCCCTACACCGCCGCCACCTACATTATACTTATTAACCCCTAATCTACCGCCCGACACCGCCGACACCTACATAAAGTTATTAACCCCTATCCCGCTACTCCCGGAGCCCACCGCAACTAAATAAATGTATTAACCCCTAAACCCCTGGCCTCCCACATCACTAGCACTTACTAAACCTATTAACCCCTAAACCGCCAGCCCCCCACATCACCATAAACTAAATTAAGCTATTAACCCCTAAACCTAACAACCCGCTAACTTTATATTAAATATTAACTCATCCCTATCTTATAATAAATTTAAACTTACCTTTAGATTTAAATTAAACTATATTAAACTATAAATTAATCTACCCTAACTATTATACTAAAATTACATTAAACTATATTAAACTAATAATTAACCTACCCTAAATATTATACTAAAATTATAAAGTTACAAAAAACTAACAACTAAGTTACAAAAAAACTAAATTTATGCTTACCTGATAACTTTCTTTCTCTTGTGGTGTATCCAGTCCACGGGTTCATCCATTACTTGTGGGATATTCTCCTTCCCAACAGGAAGTTGCAAGAGGACACCCACAGCAGAGCTGTCTATATAGCTCCTCCCCTAACCCCCACCTCCAGTCATTCGACCGAAGACAAGTAAGAAAAAGGAGAAACTATATGGTGCAGTGGTGACTGTAGTTTTAAAAATAAAAACACCTGCCTTAAAGTGACAGGGCAGGCCGTGGACTGGATACACCACAAGAGAAAGAAATTTATCAGGTAATCATAAATTACTGCCTGTAAGACCTTTCTCCCAAAAATAGCCTCCGAAGAAGCAAAAGTATCAAATTTGTAAAATTTAGAAAAAGTATGAAGCAAAGACCAAGTCGCCACCTTACAAATCTGTTCAACAGAGGCCTCATTTTTAAAGCCCATGTGGAAGCTACCGCTCTAGTAGAATGAGCTGTAATTCTTTCAGGAGGCTGCTGGCCAGCAGTCTCATAAGCTAACCGGATTAAGCTTCTCAGCCAAAAAGAAAGAGAAGTTGCCGAAGCCTTTTGGCCTCTCCTCCTTCCAGAGTAGACAACAAACAATGCAGATGTTTGACGAAAATCCTTAGTAGCTTGTAAATAAAACTTTAAAGCACGAACCACGTCAAGATTGTGTAACAGACGTTCCTTCTTTGAAGAAGGATTAGGACACAGTGACCGAACAACAATTTCCTGATTGATATTCTTATTAGATACTACCTTAGGAAGAAACCCAGGTTTGGTACGCAAAACTACCTTATCTACATGGAAGATCAGATAAGGGGAATCACACTGTAAGGCAGATAACTCTGAAACTCTTCGAGCCAAAGAGATAGCCACTAATAACAGAACTTTCCAAGATAAAAGCTTGATATCTATGGAATGCAAAGTTTCAAACGGAACCCCTTGAAGAACTTTAAGAACTAAATTTAAACTCCATGGCAGAGCAACAGGTTTAAACACAGGCTTGATTCTAACTAAAGCCTGACAAAATGCCTGAATGTCTGGAACATCTGCCAGACGCTTGTGCAAAAGAATAGACAGAACAGAAATCTGTCCCTTTAAGGAACTAGCTGATAATCCCTTCTCCAATCCTTCTA
This sequence comes from Bombina bombina, assembly GCF_027579735.1. Taxonomy (NCBI): domain Eukaryota; kingdom Metazoa; phylum Chordata; class Amphibia; order Anura; family Bombinatoridae; genus Bombina; species Bombina bombina. Next base: position 849,605,020 of record NC_069504.1, on the reverse strand, counting down.
GGAGAAAAGATAAAATCCTAGGGATCCTGACCTTACTCCATGAGTAACCCTTGGATTCACACCAATGAAGATATTTACATCATATTTTATGATAGATTTTCCTGGTCACAGGCTTTCGAGCCTGAATCAAGGTATCAATGACCGACTCGGAGAAACCACGTTTTGATAAAATCAAGCGTTCAATCTCCAAGCAGTCAGACGCAGAGAAATTAGATTTGGATGTTTGAATGGACCTTGGAGTAGAAGGTCCTGCCTCAGCGGCAGAGTCCATGGTGGAAAGGATGATATGTCCACCAGATCTGCATACCAAGTCCTGCCTGGCCACGCAGGTGCTATCAAAATCACAGAAGCTCTCTCCTGCTTGATCTTGGCAATCAGACGAGGGAGGAGAGGAAATGGTGGAAACACATAAGCCAGGTTGAAGGACCAGGGCACTGCTAGAGCACCTATCAGCGCTGCCTGGGGATCCCTTGACCTGGACCCATAACAAGGAAGCTTGACGTTCTGACGAGATGCCATCAGATCCAGTTCTGGTTTGCCCCATAGTTGAATCAGCTGGGCAAATACCTCCGGATGGAGCTCCCACTCCCCCGGATGAAAGGTCTGCCGACTTAGAAAATCCGCCTCCCAGTTCTCTACTCCTGGGATATGGATAGCTGAGAGATGGCAAGAGTGAACCTCTGCCCATAGAATTATCTTTGAAACCTCCATCATTGCCAGGGGGCTCCATGTTCCCCCCTGATGGTTGATATAGGCTACAGTCGTGATATTGTCCGACTGAAATCTGATGAACCTGGCTGCAGCTTGTTGAGGCCAAGCCTGAAGAGCATTGAATATCGCTCTTAGTTCCAGAATGTTTATTGGAAGGAGGGCTTCCTCCTGAGTCTACGAACCCTGAGCCTTCAGGGAATTCCAGGTTGCGCCCCAGCCCAGAAGACTGGCATCTGTCGTCACTATAGTCCACTCTGGTCTGCGGAAACTCATTCCCCTGGACAGATGGACCCGAGATAACCACCAGAGAAGAGAATCCCTGGTCTCTTGATCCAGATTTAACAGGGGAGACAATCTGTGTAGTCCCCATTCCTCTGATTGAGCATGCAAAGTTGCAGTGGTCTGAGATGTAGGCGGGCAAATGGAACTATGTCCATTGCCGCTACCATTAGGCCGATCATTTCTATACACTGAGCCACTGACGGCCGAGAAGTGGAATGAAGAGCACGGCAGGAAGTTAGAAGCTTTGATATCCTGACCTCTGTCAGAAAAATTTTCATTTCTACTGAATCTATCAGAGTTCCTAGGAAGGAAACTCTTGTGAGAAGAGAGAGAGAACTCTTTTCTCTGTTCACTTTCCACCCATGAGACCTCAGAAAGGCTAGAACAATGTCCGTATGGGACTTGGCGATTTGAAAAGTCGACGCCTGGATTAGAATGTCATCTAGGTAAGGAGCCACTGCTATGCCCTGTGGCCTTATAACCGCCAGAAGAGACCCTAGAACCTTTGTAAAGATTCTTGGCGCCGTGGCTAACCCGAAAGTAAGAGCCACAAACTGGTAATGCCTGTCTAGGAAGGCAAACCTTAGGAACTGATGATGATCTCTGTGAATCGGAATGTGGAGATAAGCATCCTTTAAGTCCACGGTAGTCATTTATTGACCCTCCTGGATCATAGGGAGGATAGTTCGGATTGTCTCCATCTTGAAGGATGGGACCCGGAAAAATTTGTTTAGGATCTTGAGATCCAAGATTGGTCTGAAAGTTCCCTCTTTTTTGGGAACTATAAACAGGTTTGAATAGAAACCCTGACCCTGTTCCTTCCTTGGAACTGGGTGGATCACTCCCATAACCAGTAGGTCTTGAATGCAATGTAAGAATGCCTCTCTCTTTATCTGGTTTGCAGATAGTTGTGAGAGATGAAATCTCCCCTTTGGAGATGAACCTTTGAATTCCAGAAGATATCCCTGGGAAACAATCTCTAGTGCCCAGGGATCCTGGACGTCTCTTGCCCAAGCCTGGGCGAAGAGAGAAAGTCTGCCTCCGACTAGATCTGGTCCCGGATCGGGGGCTACTCCTTCATGCTGTCTTAGAGGCAGCAGCAGGTTTTTTGGCCTGCTTCCCCTTGTTCCAAGCCTGGTTAGGTCTTCAGACTGGTTTGGACTGGGCGAAATTTCCCTCTTGTTTTGTATTAGAGGAAGCTGAAGCTGCGCCACTCTTGAAGTTTTGAAAGGAACGAAAATTATTCTGTTTGGTCCTTAATTTATTGGACCTATCCTGAGAAAGGGCATGACCTTTTCCTCCGGTAATGTTAGAGATGATCTCCTTCAGGCCAGGCCCGAATAAGGTCTGTCCCTTGAAGGGGATGTTAAGAAGCTTAGACTTTGAAGTAACGTCTGCTGACCAGGACTTAAGCCATAGCGCCCTACGCGCCAGAATGGCAAAACCTGAATTCTTAGCCGTTAGCTTGGTTAAATGAAAAACGGCGTCAGAAATAAAGGAATTAGCTAACTTAAGAGCTTTAATCCTGTCTAAAATATTATCTAACGGGGTCTCCACCTGTAGAGCCTCCTCAAGAGACTCGAACCAAAAAGCCGCTGCAGCAGTAACTGGGGCAATGCATGCAAGAGGCTGGAGAATAAAACCCTGATGTATAAAATTTTTATTAAGGAGACCCTCCAATTTTTTATCCATAGGATCTAGGAAAGCACAACTGTCCACTACGGGGATAGTTGTATGCTTAGCTAGGGTAGAGACTGCTCCCTCCACTTTAGGGACCGTCTGCCACGAGTCCCGTATGGCAGCATCTATGGGAAACATCTTTTTAAAAGCAGGAGGGGGAGAGAACGGCACACCTGGTCTATCTCATTCCTTAGTAATAATTTCCGAAAACCTCTTAGGGACAGGAAAAACATAAGTGTAAACAGGCACTTCAAAGTATTTGTCCATCTTACACAATTTTTCTGGAACTGCAATGGGTTCACAGTCGTCCAAAGTCGCTAAAACCTCCCTAAGCAATAAGCGGAGGTGTTCGAGATTAAATTTAAACGCTGTCATTTCAGAATCAGACTGAAGCAACGCCTTCCCTGAGTCTGAAATGTTACCCACAGATAGAAGCTCACCTGTCTGGGCTTATGAGTATTGTGAGAGTATATCGGACACAGGTATTAAAGCATCAGAAAGCTCTGTATTAGTTCTAGCCCCAGAGCTGTCTCGCTTTCCTTGTAACCCTGGCAGTTTGGACAATACCTCAGAGAGGGTAGCATTCATAACTGCCGCCATGTCCTGTAAGGTAAAAGAATTAGACGCGCTAGATGTACTTGGCGTCACTTGAGTGGGAGTTATAGGTTCTGACACATGGGGAGAGCTAGATGACATAATCTCCCTTTTTTCAGTCAGAGAATCCTCTGGAGATAAATCTTTAAGCGCCATAATATGGTCTTTATAGTTTATAGAAATTTCAGTACATTTGGTACACATTCTAAGAGGGGGTTCCACAATGGCTTCCAAACATATTGAGCAAGGAGCTTCCTCTATGTCAGACATGTTTAACAGACTAGTAATGAGACAAGCAAGGTTGGAAAACACTTTAATAAAGGTGAAACAGCAATTAAACAAAAACGTTACTGTGCCTTTAAGAGAAAAAACTAGCACTTAAACTGCAAAACAGTGTAAAAATATAGTAAAGTCTTTGAAATTTTTACAGTGTGTGTAAGGGACTAAAGCAACATTGCACCCACTTGCAAATGGATGATTAACCCCTTAGGCCCCAAACCGGATTTAAAAAACGTTAAAAGACATTTGAGCACCTTGCCACAGCTCTGCTGAGGCTCCTACCTGCCCTCAAATACGATTTTGTGCAGAAATAAACCCTTTGTAATGGTCCTCAGATGCCAGAGGACTCCTCTAGGGAAGCTGGATGTCTCATTCTGAAGGAAAACTGCGCATCTAAAGCGCGAAAATAGGCCCCTCCCACCATGTACTGGATGTCAGAGGGGCCTTAAGAAAATACTCCTAGGAGTATCTAACTAGCCATGTGGAAACTAGGCCCCAAATAAAGACTTATCTCCCTCAGAGAAAAAACGTCCTATTTATGAAACATGTAAAACGTTTTGTCACTAAGTAATATGAGTATTAACATGAGTATTACCCTGTTTTGTAAGCATGATCCCAGTCATTGTTAAATCACTGCATCTAGCTTACCTCAAATACACAAGGCTCTGTCAGCATTTTCTAGAACTTATTCATCTCTCTAGAAATAAAAATACTGAACATACTTCAAAGCAGGTAATCTGCAGACCGTTCCCCCAACTAAAGTTTTCCCATACTCTTCAGTTATGTGTGAGAACAGCAATGGACCTTAGTTACAAACCGCTAAGATCATCAAACCTCCAGGCAGAATTCTTCTTCTAATTTCTGCCTGAGAGTAAAACAGTACAACGCCTGTACCGTTTAAAAATAACAAACTCTTGATTGAAGGTAAAACTCCACTAAGTCACCACATATCTCTTGATACTTCCTATCCTGTCAAGAGTTGCGAGAGAATGACTGGGGGTGGGGGTTAGGGGAGGAGCTATATAGACAGCTCTGCTGTGGGTGTCCTCTTGCAACTTCCTGTTGGGAAGGAGAATATCCCACAAGTAATGGATGAACCCGTGGACTGGATACACCTTACAAGAGAAATAACAAACACTAAGTTACAAAAAAATAAATAAACACTAACTGCTGGATTAAAAGTTCTGCGTTAGCTTTAAAAAGCAGCGTTGAGAGGTCCCAACTCTGCTTTTTATCTAACGCTAGTATTACGAGTCTGACAGGTAGAGGCTCACCACTCATTTTTCTTCCGTGACTCGAGGCTACCGCAAATCCCCTTACGTCAATTGCGTATCCTATCTTTTTAATGGGATTTGCCTAACACTGGTATTACGAGTCTTGGAAGAAGTGAGCGGTAGACCCTCTCCTGTCCAGACTCGCCAGAACATAAAACTCTTAACTAAAGTGCTAAAAAGTACACTAACACCCATAAACTACCTATTAACCCCTAAACCGAGGCCCCAACATCGCAAACACTAAAATAAATATTTTTAACCCCTAATCTGCCGACCGGACATCGCCGCCACCTACATTATACCTATGAACCCCTAATCTGCTGCCCCTAGCATTGCCGACACCTACATTATATGTCTTAATCCCAAATCTGCCACCCCCAACGTCGCCGCCACCTACCTACACTTATTAACCCCTAATCTGCCGACTGGACATCGCCGCCACTATAATAAATGTATTAACCCCTAAACCGCCGCCCTCCCGCCTCGCAAACACTATAGTGAATTTTATTAACCCCTAATCTGCCGCCCCCAAAGTCGCCGCCACCTACCTACAATTATTAACCCCTAATCTCCCGCCCCAACGTCGCCGCTACTATAATAAAGTTATTAACCCCTAAACCTAAGTCTAACCCTAACACCCCCCTAATTTAAATATAATTTAAATAAATCTAGATAAAATTACTATAATTAAATAAATGAATCCTATTTAAAACTAAATACTTACCTATAAAATAAACCCTAATATAGCTACAATATAACTAATAGTTACATTGTAGCTATTTTAGGATTTATATTTATTTTAACTAGGTAAAATAGCTATTAAATAGTTAATAACTATTTATTAGCTACCTAGTTAAAATAACTACAAAAGTACCTGTAAAATAAATCCTAACCTAAGTTACAAATACACCTAACACTACACTATCAATAAATTAATTAAATAAATTAACAACAATTATATAAAATAAAATACAATTAAATAAACTAAACTGTATTACAAAAAAAAAACACTAAATTACAAAAAATAAAAAAATATTACAAGAAGTTTAATCTAATTACACCTAATCTAAGTCCCCTAATAAAATAAAAAAGCCCCCCAAAATAATAAAATTCCCTATCCTAAACTAAATTACAAAGAAATCAGCTTTTTTACTAGCCCTTAAAAGGGCTTTTTGTGGGGCATTGCCCCAAAGTAATCAGCTCTTTTACCTGTAAAAAAAAGAAATACAATACCCCCCCAACATTACAACCCACCACCCACACACCCCTACTCTAAAACCCACTCGATCCCCCCTTTAAAAAACCTAACACTACCCCTTTGAAGATCACCCTACCTTGAGCCGTGTTCACCCAGCCGGGCACTGATGGGCCAGAAGAGGACATCCGGACCGGCAGAAATCTTCATCCTATCCGGGCAGAAGAGGACATCCAGACCGGCAGACATCTTCATCCAGGCGGCATCTTCTATCTTCATCCTTCCGGAGCGGAGCCATCTTCTATCCAGCCGACGTGGAGCCATCCTCTTCAATCGAAGTCCTAACGAAGAATGAAGGTTCCTTTAAATGACGTCATCCAAGATGGCGTCCCTCGAATTCCGATTGGCTTATAGGATTCTATCAGCCAATCAGAATTAAGGTAGGAAAAATATGATTGGTTGATGCTATCAGCCAATCGGATTGAAGTTCAATCCGATTGGCTGATTGGATCAGCCAATAGAATTGACCTTGCATTCTATTGGCTGATCCAATCAGCCAATCGGATTGAACTGCAAGCCGATTGGCTGATTAAATCAACCAATCTGATTTTTCCTACCTTAATTCTGATTGGCTGATAGAATCCTATCAGCCACTCAGAATTCGAGGGATGCCATCTTGGATGATGTCATTTCAAGGAACCTTCATTCTTCGTTAGGTCTTCGATTGAAGAGGATGGCTCCGCGTCAGCTGGATAGAAGATGGCTCCGCTCCGCTCCGGAAGGATGAAGATAGAAGATGCCGCCTGGATGAAGATGTCTGCCAGTCTGGATGTCCTCTTCTGCCCGTCTGGATTTCCTCTTCTGGCCCATCAGTGCCCGGCTGGGTGAACACGGCTCAAGGTAGGGTGATCTTCAATGGGGTAGTGTTAGGTTTTTTTAAGGGGGGTTTTTTCAGGTAATTTAGTTTAGGCTAGGGAATTTTATTATTTTGGGGGGCTTTTTTATTTTATTAGGGGGCTTAGATTAGGTGTAATTAGATTAAACTTCTTATAATATTTTTTTATTTTTTGTAATTTAGTGTTCGTTTTTTTTTGTAATATAGTTTAGTTTATTCAATATTATTTTATTTTAGATAATTGTAGTTAATTTATTTAATTAATTTATTGATAGTGTAGTGTTAGGTGTATTTGTAACTTAGGTTAAGATTTATTTTACAGGTAATTTTGTAGTTATTTTAACTAGGTAGCTATTAAATAGTTATAAACTATTTAACAGCTATTGTACCTAGTTAAAATAAATACAAATTTGCCTGTAAAATAAATATAAATCCTAAAATAGCTACAATGTAACTATTCATTATATTGTAGCTATATTAGGGTTTATTTTATAGGTAAGTATTTAGTTTTAAATAGGATTAATTTATTTCATTATAGTAATTTTATCTAGATTTATTAAAAATAGATTTAAATTAGGGGTGTTAGGGTTAGACTTAGGTTTAGGGGTTAATAACTTTATTAACGAGAAAAAATGGTAGGCACTACTCGGGGGTTAAAAGACAAAAAGATTTATTAATACATATAAGCCAAACAAAAGAAAAAAGGCTTACAAATACCAGCAGCAATACGGCAGATGGAATGACACAGAGGGACTGACGGCCTGACGCGTTTCGCGCCCCCTAGTGGCGCTTAATCATAGGCTGATTTGGGGAAGACATGGCAGCCCTTATATACACAAGGGAATTAACCCCATCCTCACCAACATATCAAAAAATAAAACTTATATAAACTCTAATGCATTTAGAACTGTGGTATAAAATAAACTAAACAGAGGATAACATATAATATAATACCACCTCATAGTGTAGTCGAAAATTCTAAATGTAGTGAAATAACTTTGGCCATTTAGAAAGAAAAAAGACCTCGCTTTATAATAACTAAAAAATTCCTGACAAATAATAATTTAGATTATGGGCAGAAAGGAAATTAAAAGTCTTATGTATGTTAATCTCATTATAAGATAAATCAATGTGGTACTGAACCAAGATAAGAGAAGTAGAACATCTTTTAGTGTGCACATAGGAAAAAGAGGAATGTCTAATTGTCAATAAAGAAATTGATATCACATTCCTTATTCATGCCATGCGGTATTCTGGTGTGTAATTTTAAAATCCAATAGAGTTCTTTTCTATCTAGGATTTTGTTTTTATTCCCACCTCTAGGGGGGAGTATAACTCTATCAATAACTTGTATCGACATATCTGCAATATGGCTGAAATGTTGATAATTAAAATGATTTGCTACAGCAGAATCTACACAGTAATTTTTTACATCCCTAATGTGCTCACTATATCTAGTTTTTGCCTCACGTGACGTTTTTCCCACGTACTGGCTTTTACACAGGTTGCAGGTCAGTAAGTAGACCACGTAGGTGGTTCTACAGTTGGCATAAAAATCAGTTTGATAAGTTTTATTATCATAGGAGGAAACAAAGCTATTCCCAACTGTTAAATTTGTGCAAGTGGTACATTGTCTACCACCGCATTTAAAGTTGCCTTTCTTAGGCCTAGATTTGGAGTTCGGCGGTAGCCGTCAAAACCAGCGTTAGAGGCTCCTAACGCTGGTTTTGGGCGCCCGCTGGTATTTGGAGTCAGTGATTAAAGGGTCTAACGCTCACAGCCGCGACTTTTCCATACCGCAGATCCCCCTACGCCATTTGCGTAGCCTATCTTTTCAATGGGATCTTTCTAACGCTGGTATTTAGAGTCGTTTCTGCAGTGAGCGTTAGAGCTCTAACGACAAGATTCCAGCCGCCTGAAAATAGCAGGAGTTAAGAGCTTTCTGGCTAACGCCGGTTTATAAAGCTCTTAACTACTGTACCCTAAAGTACACTAACACCCATAAACTACCTATGTACCCCTAAACCGAGGTCCCCCCACACCGCCGCCACTCGATTAAAATTTTTAACCCCTAATCTGCCGACCGCCACCTACGTTATACTTATGTACCCCTAATCTGCTGCCCCTAACCCCGCCGACCCCTGTATTATATTTATTAACCCCTAACCTGCCCCCCACAACATCGCCGCCAGCTACTTAAAATAATTAACCCCTAATCTTCCGACCGCAAAGCGCCGCCACCTACGTTATCCCTATGTACCCCTAATCTGCTACCCCTAACACCGCCGATCCCTATATTATATTTATTAACCCCTAATCTGCCCCCCACAACGTCGCCGACACCTGCCTACACTTATTAACTCCTAATCTGCCGAGCGGACCTGAGCGCTACTATAATAAAGTTATTAACCCCTAATCCGCCTCACTAACCCTATCATAAATAGTATTAACCCCTAATCTGCCCTCCCTAACATCGCCGACACCTACCTTCAATTATTAACCCCTAATCTTCCGATCGGAGCTCACCGCTATTCTAATAAATGGATTAACCCCTAAAGCTAAGTCTAACCCTAACACTAACACCCCCCTAAGTTAAATATAATTTACATCTAACGAAATAAATTAACTCTTATTAAATAAATGATTCCTATTTAAAGCTAAATACTTACCTGTAAAATAAATCCTAATATAGCTACAATATAAATTATAATTATATTATAGCTATTTTAGGATTAATATTTATTTTACAGGCAACTTTGTAATTATTTTAACCAGGTACAATAGCTATTAAATAGTTAAGAACTATTTAATAGTTACCTAGTTAAAATAATAACAAATTTACCTGTAAAATAAATCCTAACCTAAGATATAATTAAACCTAACACTACCCTATCAATAAAATAATTAAATAAACTACCTACAATTACCTACAATTAACCTAACAATACACTATCAATAAATTAATTAAACACAATTCCTACAAATAAATACAATTAAATAAACTAGCTAAAGTACAAAAAATAAAAAAGAACTAAGTTACAGAAAATAAAAATATATTTACAAACATAAGAAAAATATTACAACAATTTTAAACTAATTACACCTACTCTAAGCCCCCTAATAAAATAACAAAGCCCCCCAAAATAAAAAATTCCCTACCCTATTCTAAATTAAAAAAGTTACAAGCTCTTTTACCTTACCAGCCCTGAACAGGGCCCTTTGCGGGGCATGCCCCAAGAAGTTCAGCTCTTTTGCCTGTAAAAAAAAACATACAATACCCCCCCCCCAACATTACAACCCACCACCCACATACCCCTAATCTAACCCAAACCCCCCTTAAATAAACCTAACACTAATCCCCTGAAGATCTTCCTACCTTGTCTTCACCATCCAGGTATCACCGATCCGTCCTGGCTCCAAGATCTTCATCCAACCCAAGCGGGGGTTGGCGATCCATAATCCGGTGCTGAAGAGGTCCAGAAGAGGCTCCAAAGTCTTCCTCCTATCCGGCAAGAAGAGGACATCCGGACCGGCAAACATCTTCTCCAAGCGGCATCTTCGATCTTCTTCCATCCGGAGCGAAGCGGCAGGATCCTGAAGACCTCCAGCGCGGAACATCCATCCGGACCGACGACTGAACGACGAATGACTGTTCCTTTAAGGGACGTCATCCAAGATGGCGTCCCTCGAATTCCGATTGGCTGATAGGATTCTAGGTAGGAATTTTCTGATTGGCTGATGGAATCAGCCAATCAGAATCAAGTTCAATCCGATTGGCCGATCCAATCAGCCAATCAGATTGAGCTCGCATTCTATTGGCTGATCGGAACAGCCAATAGAATGCGAGCTCAATCTGATTGGCTGATTGGATCAGCCAATCGGATTGAACTTGATTCTGATTGGCTGATTCCATCAGCCAATCAGAAAATTCCTACCTTAATTCCGATTGGCTGATAGAATCCTATCAGCCAATCGGAATTCGAGGGACGCCATCTTGGATGACGTCCCTTAAAGGAACAGTCATTCGTCGTTCAGTCGTCGGTCCGGATGGATGTTCCGCGCTGGAGGTCTTCAGGATCCTGCCGCTTCGCTCCGGATGGAAGAAGATCGAAGATGCCACTTGGAGAAGATGTTTGCCGGTCCGGATGTCCTCTTCTTGCCGGATAGGAGGAAGACTTTGGAGCCTCTTCTGGACCTCTTCAGCACCGGATTATGGATCGCCAACCCCCGCTTGGGTTGGATGAAGATCTTGGAGCCAGGACGGATCGTTGATACCTGGATGGTGAAGACAAGGTAGGAAGATCTTCAGGGGATTAGTGTTAGGTTTATTTAAGGGGGGTTTGGGTTAGATTAGGGGTATGTGGGTGGTGGGTTGTAATGTTGGGGGGGGGTATGGTATGTTTTTTTTTACAGGCAAAAGAGCTGAAATTCTTGGGGCATGCCCCGCAAAGGGCCCTGTTCAGGGCTGGTAAGGTAAAAGAGCTTGTAACTTTTTTAATTTAGAATAGGGTAGGGAATTTTTTATTTTGGGGGGCTTTGTTATTTTATTAGGGGGCTTAGAGTAGGTGTAATTAGTTTAAAATTGTTGTAATATTTTTCTTATGTTTGTAAATATTTTTTTATTTTCTGTAACTTAGTTCTTTTTTATTTTTTGTACTTTAGCTAGTTTATTTAATTGTATTTATTTGTAGGAATTGTGTTTAATTAATTTATTGATAGTGTAGTGTTAGGTTAATTGTAGGTAATTGTAGGTAGTTTATTTAATTATTTTATTGATAGGGTAGTGTTAGGTTTAATTATATCTTAGGTTAGGATTTATTTTACAGGTAAATTTGTTATTATTTTAACTAGGTAACTATTAAATAGTTCTTAACTATTTAATAGCTATTGTACCTGGTTAAAATAATTACAAAGTTGCCTGTAAAATAAATATTAATCCTAAAATAGCTATAATATAATTATAATTTATAGTGTAGCTATATTAGGATTTATTTTACAGGTAAGTATTTAGCTTTAAATAGGAATAAGTTATTTAATAAGAGTTAATTTATTTCGTTAGATAAAAATTATATTTAACTTAGGGGGGTGTTAGTGTTAGGGTTAGACTTAGCGTTAGGGGTTAATCCATTTATTAGAATAGCGGTGAGCTCCGATCGGAAGATTAGGGGTTAATAATTGAAGGTAGGTGTCGGCGATGTTAGGGAGGGCAGATTAGGGGTTAATACTATTTATGATAGGGTTAGTGAGGCGGATTAGGGGTTAATAACTTTATTATAGTAGCGCTCAGGTCCGCTCGGCAGATTAGGGGTTAATAAGTGTAGGCAGGTGTCGGCGACGTTGAGGGGAGCAGATTAGGGGTTAATAAATATAATCTAGGGGTCGGCGATGTTAGGGCAGCAGATTAGGGGTACATAGGGATAACGTAGGTTGCGGCGGTTTACGGAGCGGCAGATTAGGGGTTAAAAAAAATATGCAGGTGTCAGCGATAGCGGGGGCGGCAGATTAGGGGTTAATAAGTGTAAAGGTAGGGGTGTTTAGACTCGGGGTACATGTTAGAGTGTTAGGTGCAGACGTAGGAAGTGTTTCCCCATAGGAAACAATGGGGCTGCGTTAGGAGCTGAACGCTGCTTTTTTGCAGGTGTTAGGTTTTTTTTCAGCTCAAACAGTCCCATTGTTTCCTATGGGGGAATCGTGCACGAGCACGTTTTTGAGGCTGGCCGCGTCCGTAAGCACCGCTGGTATCGAGAGTTGCATTTGCGGTAAAAATGCTCTACGCTCCTTTTTTGGAGCCTAACGCAGCATTTGTTTGAACTCTCGATACCAGAGTTAATTTTATGGTGCGGCCAGAAAAAAGCCCGCGGAGCGTTAACAGCCCTTTTACCGCCGAACTCCAAATCTAGGCCTTAGAGAGCCAGCATGTGGGATTCTGATGACTTTTTGTTGTGACCATACTAGGGGACAGAGACCTAGCTAGAGTTTTTGGCTTTCTTGATACAAATCTGCAGTTGTCAATCAGAGGTTTTAAAATAGGATCACCCTTTAATAAATGAAGATGTTTTTTAAGGATGTTAACTATACTTTTATATTGTGGTGAATACTCAGTGGAGAATACCACAGAGTCTCCTGGTATATGTCTTCCAGAATTAAGTTTCTTTAGCCTATAATTGTTGATTTTAACATGCTGTCTGTATTCTTCTAGATCATTTGGATTGCATCCTCTATTAATGAGTCTATTTTTTAGCTCTAGGGACTGTTCATCATAAATATTATCTGACTTAGTATTCCTGCGAAGCCTGATAAATTGGCCCTTTGGGATTGCTCTAATTAAATGATTGGGATGCTGAGAAGAAGCATGTAGGATTGTGTTTCCAGCAGTACTCTTCCTGTAGGTCTTTGTCATGATCATATTTCCAGTGGTGTACAGCGTAAGGTCCAAAAAATTAATTTCCTGTGTATTAATTTCGCCTGTAAATTTTAGGCCCAATTCATTAGTACTAAAGTATACTAACATATTGTTCAAAAGATTTGGATCCTTGTCGCTGCGAACCACTAGAAGCAGATCATCTATATATCTGACGAAGAGCTCTATCTGCTCAGGGTTCATGGGAGAGTAAACATACATTAGCTCCCACCAAGCAACAAAAATATTGGCAAAAGTAGGGGCAAATTTTGCCCCCATAGCCGTACCCCTGGTCTGCAGATAGAACTCTCCGTCAAATGAGAAAAAATTATGTGTCAACAAAAATCTTAAGACATCACCCACATACTGTCTAACTGAATTATCCAGTTTACCCTGTCTTTCCAAGAAGAAATCAACTGCTTGGATACCAAGATGCTGGGGTATGCGGGTGTACAGGGACATAATGTCAGCAGTTATCCAGCAGAAATCTTCCTTCCAACTGATAGTATCCAAAGTGGCTAGGAGATGGGAGGTATCTTTTAGATAGCTTAATTGTGCCATAGCAATAGGCTGGAGGATACTATCCATCCATTCTCCAAGAGGCTCTAAAAGAGACCCAATTCCAGCCACAATTGGCCTACCAGGTGGACATGTGGCACTCTTGTGGATCTTGGGTACATGATGGAATATAGGAATAATGGGGTGGTCTGGTATCAAACTTTCCAAATCTTTAACAGTGAAGACACCCAGGATCACACCATCCTCCAATAATCTAGATAGTTCATTTTTGAACACAGAGGTGGGATTTCCAGGAAGTTTACGGTAAACAGTAGAGTCCGACAGTTGTCTGTTGGCCTCTTGTAAATAGAACACCTTATCCATCACCACTATGCTGCCACCCTTATCTGAATTCCTAATAACAATATCTTTATATTCCCTTAGATGCTTAAGGGCTAAGCGTTCCGCTTGATTCAGATTAAGGGTGGCAGCATTACCGAAAATCCTGGTTTCCACGTCCTGTTCAAGTTTAAGTATGTCCTCTTGGACAGCTTTTTGATATGCATTTACTATGGGACCCCTGAAATGAACAGGGTAAAAAGATGAACTGCTCTTTTTTGGGTGCTTCAATATATTAGAGGGTACATCATTGTTGTGATTTTTATCAGGGTTATAGAGATCCTCGAGTGTGGCAACTGCACATGCGTCTTGAAAGTGTAGATGCACAGAGCAGAGGTTAATAACTTTATTATAGTAGCGGCAATGTTGGGGTTGGAAGATTAGGGGTTAATAATTGTAGGTAGGTGGCGGCGACATTGGGGGGGGCAGATTAGGGGTTAATAAAATTTACTATAGTGTTTCCGAGGCGGGAGTGCGGCGGTTTAGGGGTTAATACATTTATTAAAGTGGCGGCGATGTCCGGTCGGCAGATTAGGGGTTAATAATTGTAGGTAGGTGGTGGCGACGTTGGGGGCGGCATATTAGGGGTTAATAAATATAATATAGGTGTTGGCGATGTTAGGGGCAGCAGATTAGGAGTTCATAGGGATAATGTAGGTGGCGGCGGTGTACGGAGCGGCAGATTAGGGGTTAATAGTATAATGCAGGTGGCGATGATGTTGGGGCGGCAGATTAGAGGTTAATAAGTGTAAGGTTAGGGGTGTTTAGACTCGGGGTTCATGTTAGGGTGTTAGGTGTAGACTTAGAAAGTGTTTTCCCATAGGAAACAATGGGGCTGCGTTAGAAGCTGGACGCTGCTTTTTTAAAGGTGTTAGGTTTTTTTTCAGCCGTCTCAACCCCATTGTTTCCTATGGGGAAATCGTGCACAAGCACGTTTTAGCCAGCTTACCACTACCGTAAGCTATGCTGGTATTACAGGTAGAAGTGGAGCTAAATTTGCTCCACGCTCACTTTTCTGAGGCTAACGCAGCCATTCAGAAAACTTGTAATACCAGCGTTGTCTTAAGTGAGCACTGGGAAAAAAAGGCTTTACCGACAAAACTCGTAATCTAGGCGTAAATTACACAAAATTAAATAGAAATTATCAAATATTTAAATTAATTACACCTAATCTAAGAGCCCTATGAAAATTAAAAAGCCCCCCAAAATAAAAAAAACCCTAGCCTACAATAAACTACAAATAGCCCTTTAAAGGGCCTTTTGCGGGGCATTGCCCCAAAGAAATCAGCTCTTTTACCTGTAAATAAACCGCACGTCGGTTTAGCATGTGAGTGATACATTTTTATGAAATAAATGTGTATCTTGCAGCGCCACAAAAAACAAACATACAAGCTATACCTCAAAATGCGGAATCTCCCAACCAGATTCCGATGAGTCAGTAAAATAAAGTGCCAAAAGTACAGCGCTACAGTACCCTTGGTGGGAAGTATGTGGCTAAAGATGGTGTCCACGATCGGTTATAAATAAATAGATAACTAGTTAGCTCAAATAGTAAAGATCCAAATATTAAAAAATTTAAATATTAGAATCAATCAATACATAATTGGATTAAAATATAACAATTTATGCATATATTAGGTGCTGCTGAAAAGAAACTATAGGCAAAACTCTATAGTAGATATTTGACAGAAGTAATGTTGTTCAGTCAGTATATTTCTAGTTAATTTTAGATGTTCAAAAGATACCCCAAAAATCCAAAAACAGTCCTCAAACCTATTCAGGCTAGTGAAATGTCCAAATTTATTTGGAGCAATTGGTTATTGTGGAAGTGATGAAAACAATCAAAAATTAAAAATTAAAAATCTATATGGACTCCAACAAAGGTGAGGAAATAAAGGTGTTCAAAAAAGTGTTCAAAAAATATATTAATCCAAATTGTGAAATGTAAAAGACTCCAAAATGTGAAATTAATCTCCAAAATTAAAACTTAAAATTATATGATGTAAGTGTTCTACTCACCAAATAAGATCCTGAGCCGTAATACCAGTATAGCCAACGCGTTTCGGTCCGCAAGGACCTTTCTCAAGACTGGTACCGGCTTCCTGGCAGTTACACCTTAAATGTGTTTGGTTAGCCAATTGGATTACTTTAAATTTCGCGCCTAAAATTTGTGCCGAAAAAAATGCGCCAATTTTGCCTTTCTATATTGTTTGTTTGATGTCCATATGTTAATTGTGTTTTATATCCTATAAAATATTTGTATTTGCCTCGTGTTTGTATTCCCTGTCTTACCGGATGTTTATACCGGATGTCGATATTTGCCGGAGGTGACGTCATAGCGTGTACGCGTACTTCTGGTTTAGCGCTATTCATGCTTATCGCATATGGTAATTATACCTGGACCCACCATTTTAATACGCCAGGACAAGAGTAGTGAAACTCACTCAGGGGAAAAAAAAAAAGGCAATATAATCTATAAAGATATGAAACACAGCATAAATATATAACGGGGCATAAATATATAGCAATCACAGCAACAAGCTCTTTTTTTCCAATTGGCACTGTTCCCTTCCCACAATGTTTTACCAAAACCTTTCACCAAAGGATTGTTGTTGTAGGGAACATCTCATGATAAACTCCCACTCTATTAGCTAACTCCTAGATTTTTTACCCCTTTGACTACAACATATATGGGGGTTTTATGTTTTTTATTAAGGTTTTATATTTTTTATAAAGGTTTTTTAAATGTTTTTATAAATGCTTTAAATATGCTTTGAGATCCATACATTCCATTTATCACAATCATACTTCTTTTTAATTGATAAGTGTCATCTCTAATTTCTAATTTTTAACTTTTAAGTGTCATTGCTAATTCCATTAAATATGTTTTGGCATAATTTTAATCCACTTCCATCATATTTTTTCTTGTCTTCCAGTGACATCTGGTATAAATTTTGTAATATGTTTTAAATCAATGCTATGTAAATTATGATCTGCCAACCATCATTTATTAGAGACACACGATTTGCAACAATTGTACTATTTGCACTATTTTGCATTATTTCACCCCAATTTACATTTGGACAAAACCAGAGATCCTGAGCCCAAATACCATCCTCCTTTTTCACACATGGTTGATATATTTTGAAGCCCCGTTATATATTTATGCAGTGTTTCATATCTTTATAGATTATATTGCCTTTTTTTTCCCCTGAGTGAGTTTCACTACTCTTGTCCTGGCGTATTAAAATGGTGGGTCCATTACCGCCAGGTATATTTACCATATGCGATATGCATCGACATCCGGTATAAACATCCGGTAAGACGGGGAATACAAACACGAGGCAAATACAAATATTTTATAGGATATAAAACGCAATTAACATATGGACATCAAACAAACAATATATAAAGGGCCAAAATGGAATATTACAGAAGGGGCAAAACCACAAAATTGGCGCATTTTTTTCAGCGCAAATTTTAGGCGCGAAATTTGAAGTAATCCAATTGGCTAACCAAACACATTTAAGGTGTAACTGCCAGGAAGCCGGTACCAGTCTTGAGAAAGGTCCTTGCGGATCGAAACGCGTTGGCTATACTGGTATTACGGCTCAGGATCTTATTTGGTGAGTAGAACACTTACACTCCTATTTTATAGTAGCTTTATTGCACTATGTCCGTTTTTTGTATAATTGTATAGGTTCATGATGGCATCATCAAATTACTGACACATTCTTTGAGAAGAGGACCATCACCTAGAAATCCAACAACATCACCTGTTTGGATCAATTTGGGTTTATCACATATCACACTAACTTTGGGAACACTTAAATTGGTTTATACTAAGGATTTATTTTAAGGATTTTTTAAGGATGATTTGCAAAGACATTTTTTAGGGCTGTCAATAGGTGTACACCTTAAAGTTTTCACATTTTTATTTTTCCCTCGTCCTCTGCATTGCTGATTTTTATTTTTAATTTTTATTTTTATTTTTCACGCACACTTCTGTGATATCACATCATATAATTTTAACTTTTAATTTTGGAGGTTAATTTTACATTTTGGAGTCTTTTACATTTCACAATTTGGATCAATATATTTTTTGAACACCTTTATTTTCTCACCTTTGTTGGAGTCCATATGGATTTTTAATTTTTAATTTTTGATTGTTTTCATCACTTCCACAATAACCAATTGCTCCAAATAAATTTGGACATTTCACTAGCCTGAATAGGTTTGAGGACTGTTTTTGGATTTTTTGGGTATCTTTTGAACATCTCAAATTAACTGGACATATACTGACTGAACAACATTACTTCTGTCAAATATCTACTATAGAGTTTTGCCTATAGTTTATTTTTCAGCAGCACCTAATATATGCATAAATTGTATAAATTTTAACCCATTGTCATATTATTATTTTATTCATTGTCATATTAAAAGTTATATTTTAATCCAATTATGTATTGATTGATTCTAATATTTTAATTTTTTAATATTTGGATCTTTACTATTTGAGCTAACTAGTTATCTATTTATTTATAACCGATCGTGGACACCATCTTTAGCCACATACCCCCCACCAAGGGTACTGTAGTGCTGTACTTTTGGCATTTTATTTTAGTGATACATTTTTACTTTCAATTCATTATACCAGCGCAACCCAACGTGCGCAAAAAGATTACTTCTAGCACAATTAGCGGTCTAGCGAAAGCGCTAAATAGCGCTCCACTCGTAATCTGGCCCGATGTGTGTCAGTAGTTTCATGAGCTCAAATTTACCTTGTAAAACTTACCATACAAGACTTGGGTAAAAGCCTGGATGAGGCTTAAAGTGACATTAAACACTTCTTGCATGTTTTGTTTAAATATTGCTTGTCCTGTACCCAGAGAGTCCAATAGCCATGTTCTGTAACCTATGTATGTTTCAAAACCCTGTAAATTGCATGAACCAGTTACATAATTTCTTATAACTGGATATACTCAACTACCGCTAGCCCAAATTGGCCACAATTAAGGGAAATAAGATAGATTTGCAAATCATTAAAGGGATAGGAATGTCAAAAATAAACTTGCATGATTCAGATAGAGCATGTCATTTTATGACACTTTTAAATTCACTTCTATTTTCAAATTTGCTTTGTTCTCTTAGTATCCCTTGTTAAAAAATGAATGCGCACATACAGCATCGTACACTAGAGGGAGCTGCTGCTAATTGGTGCCTGCACATATTTGTCTCTTGTGATTGGCTAAATAGATATTTTCAGTTTCCTGTCAGTAGTGCAATGCTGCCCCTTCAGCAATGGATAACAAGAGAATGAAGAAAATTTGATAATAGAATTAAATGGGAAAGTTGTTTAAAATTGTATGTTCTATCTGAATCATAAAAGAAAATTTTGTGATTTACTATCCCTTTAATAAAACAACACCTTTAAATGTTTTTAAGACAGTTATTTTTTATGTAGGTCTAGATAGTACTATGAATATCTACAGTAGGCAATAGTCATAGCTCTGTATGTTCTGTATGAATTAAAGGCACTTTGAATTATTTGACTTTGAGGCCATTTGAATGCTTATTTACAGTGCTGCCTGGAAAACATACATCAAATGCCGTGACTTGATGGCTCTGCGATTTGTCTGTCTCTGTTCTATTCCTACAAATACATTGCTCAGTGTGCATCTTCTTGAAAACAATAACACACCCGACCTTTTGTCATTCAAAAGGCAAATGCAGATGCATTTGAATGTATCATTAAGAGCCGTTGTTGAAGAGAATTATAGAGTTTCTATAGCAGTATTTGAATTTGTTTCAGTTGTGGCTTTGATAATTGGGGTTTTTAATGTTGAGACTACTGAGAGTTAGAAATGTATAAAAAGACTTTAGGATAGTTTTACAGATGTTCATGCACTAAATGTACTTCTAAGCAAAAAATAAAAAGGTTTATTAATACTCCCACCATGTAATTATCTAAAAGAGGATATTGAGAAACATTCTCAGTCATGAATAACTTTTTCCTAATTGCAGTTCACTTCTTGTTCCATATTCTCTGTAACCACGTCATAAAAATATGTCTCAGTTACAAGATAAATACATATGAGGAGCTTATGACTGAAATGGAAGAAAGAAATATTGTAAATTGGGGGTAAGCCAATGGCATGTGACTACATATCCAATTTATTGTAAGATTGGCAAATGATTGTT
This sequence comes from Bombina bombina, assembly GCF_027579735.1. NCBI lineage: Eukaryota > Metazoa > Chordata > Amphibia > Anura > Bombinatoridae > Bombina > Bombina bombina. Next base: position 849,584,612 of record NC_069504.1, on the reverse strand, counting down.
AAAAAAGTGAGTACAGTGCAGTATTTCTTTACACAGCAAAATGCTTAAAAGGTTAGGAAACCCCAACATTTTCTTTCATAATTCAGATAGAACATACAATTTTTAACAACTTTCAAATGTACTTTTATTATAAAATTTGCTCCATTATATTGTTATCCTTTGCTGAAGGAAGAGAATGGCCCTACTGGCAGCTAGCTGAACATCTCTAGTTAGCCAATCACAAGAGACAAATGTATGCAGGCACCAATCATCAGCTAGTGTAGGATATGTGCGTATTCATGTTTAACAATGGATACCAAGAAAACAAAGCACATTTTAAAATAGAAGTGATTTTAAAAGTGTCAGAAAATGGCATGCTCTATCTGAATCCTGCAAGAATAATTTGGACTTTCCTATCCCTTTAATAAGCCTGACTTTTACCATTATGTATAATTTGATGTGATGTTAATATATCAAAAACCAAAATAAATATTCACATTATTTAAAACACCAATACAAACTCTCACCTAGATTACGAGTTTTGCGTTCGTGTTTTAACGCTGAAAAAAATGGTCATTTCAGCATTAAAACAGCTCCGCAGCCATTACAAGTCTTGTCGGTATAGCTGTACCACAAGCCTTTAAGCCTGTAACGCAATGTCAGTCCCGCACTCGTAAAAATGACATTTTTCATGGGACTTCCATAGCGCTGCCATTACGAGTATTGCGGTGAGGCTAAAATGCTTGCATTGCAGCCTATATCGACAAGATCCGTTTTGCAATCTAAAAGCAGTAGTTATGAGTTTTACGGTACAAAACTGTTACATAAAACTCATAACTAAAGTGTTACAAAGTACTCTTAACACCCATAAACTACCTATTAACCTCTAATCTGCCGCTCCTGACATCGCCACCACTAATACAAATTATTAACCCCTATTCCGCCGCTCCCCGACATAGCCACCACTATACTAAAGTTATTAACCCCTAAACCGCCACCCTCCCGCATCGCAAACACTATTAAAATATTATTAACCGCTAATCTGCCGTCCGTCCACATCGACCCCACTATACTAAAGTTATTAATCCTAATTCCACCGCCACTATAATAAACCTATTAACCTCTAAACCGAAAGCCCACCACAATTAAATATACTAAATTAAACTATTAACCCCTAAACTGAAAGCCCCCACATCGCAATAAACTAATTTAAACTAGTAACCCCTAAACCTAATGCCCCCCTAACTTTATATAAAAATTACAATTTCCCTATCTTAAATTAAATTAAAACTTACCTGTCAAATTAAAAAAACTAAGTTTAAACTAACAATTAAACTAATATAACTATTTAACTAATATTAAACTAACTACCAATTAAATAAAACTAAAATACACATTATAAAAATCCTAACACTATTCTGAAAATTACAAAATATCTAATTACATATTTTTTTTACTAAATTACAAAAAATAATAAATACTAAATTACAAAAAATAACAAACACTAAATTATGAAAAATAACAAACAAAATTATCAAAAATAAAAAAGAATTACACCTCTAGCTCTATTTAGCGCTATTAAAATAAAAAAACACCCCAAAATAAAAAACCTAATCTACAATAAACTACCAATAGCCCTTAAAAGGGCCTTTTGTAGGGCATTGCCCTAAGTTAAACAGCTCTTTTACCTGAAAAAAAATACAAGTCCCACTAACATTACAAACCCCCCCAAACCCCCAAAATAAAAAAATAAAAACATCTAAAAAAAAACCTAAGCTAACCATTACCCTGAAAAGGACATTTGTATGGCCATTCCCCTTAAAAGGGCATTTAGCTCTTTTGCATTGCCCTGAAAAGGGCATTTAGCTCTTTTAAGAAAAGCCCAAACCCTAAACTAAAAATTACCCCACCCAATAAAACTCTTAAAAAACCTATTACTAACCCCCGAAGATCCACTTACAGTTTTTGAAGTCCCGCTTGAATGATCTTCATCCAGGGTGGCGAGAAGTCTTCATCCAGACGGTCTCTTCTAGCTTCCTCTAGGCGGCAAAGTCCTCATCCAGGCGGAGAGAAGTCTTCATCCAGACGGCCTCTTCTATCTTCATCCAAGCGGTGAAGTCCTTATCCAGGCGACGAGAAGTCTTCATACAGGCGGCCTCTTCTATCTTCATCCAGGCGGCATCTTCTATCTTCATCCCGGTGGGCGCGGAGTGGGTCCCATCCGGAAGACATCCGGCGCAAAGCATCCTCTTCATACGGCCGCCGCCATATGAAGAGGATGGAAATTCTGTTGTCTCATTTGAACAGCCAATAGAATTTCAGTAGCTCTCATCCAATTGGATGATTTGAACAGCCAATAGGATTTCAGTAGCTCTCATCCTATTGGCTGATTTGAATTTCCAAAATCAAATCAGCAAATAGGAATGCAAGGGACGCCATTTTGAATCGCGTACCTTGCATTGAAGATTCAGTATACAGCCGTATGAAGAGGATGCTCCGCGCTGGATGTCTTCAGGATGGAACCACTCCACGCCGCCGGGATGAAGATAGAAGATGCCGTCTGGATGAAGATAGAAGAGGCCGCCTGGATGAAGACTTCTTGCCGCCTGGATGAGGACTTCGCCGCCCGGATGAAGATCTTTCAAGCAGGACTTCAAAAACTGTAAGTGGATCTTTGGGGGTTAGTGATAGCTTTTTTTTAAGGTTTTTTTTAGTGGTTTTTTTTTTTTTTAGTTTAGGGTTTAGGCTTTTCATAAAAGAGCTAACTGCCCTTTTCAGGGCAATGCAAAAGAGCTAAATACCCTTTTAAGGTCAATGCCCATACAAATTCCCTTTTAGGGCAATGGTTAGCTTACGTTTTTTTTAGATGTCTTATTTTTTATTTTGTGGGTTGGGGGGGGTTTGTAATCTTAGTGGGACTTTGTATTTTTTTCAGGTAAAAGAGCTGTTTAACTTAGGGCAATGCCCTACAAAGGGCCCTTTTAAGGGCTATATTGGTAGTTATTGTAGATTAGGTTTTTTATATTGGGGTGTTTTTTTTTTTTAATGGGTATTAGAACAGGAATAATTTTTATTATTTTTGATAATTTGTTTGTTATTTTGTGTAATGTTTTTTTCGTTTTGGGGTGGGTTTTCATTTGTAGATTAGGGGGTTGGGCATTTCATAAAAGAGCTGAATGCCGTTATTTTTGTAATGGTAGGTTTTTTTTATTTTTTGTAATTTTAGTGTTTTTTATTTTTTGTAATGGTAGTTTTAATTTTTGTACTGTTAGGTCTTAGTGTAAGGCAGCTTAGGTTTTATTTGACAGGTAAGTCTGTATTTATTTTAACTAGGTAGTTAGTATATAGTTAATAACTATTTACTAAACTAGTCTACCTAGTTAATTAAATAAAACTTACCTGTGAAATAAATATACAACCTAAGCTAGCTACAATATAACTATTAGTTATATTGTTGCTAGCTTAGTTTTTTATTTCACAGGTAAGTATGTATTTCGATTTAAATAGGTATTATTTAGTTATAATTGTAACTTTAATTTAGCTCTATTTCTCTTGTAAGATGTATCGAGTCCATGGATTCATCCATACTTGTGGGATATTCTCCTTCCTTACAGAAGTGGCAAAGAGAGCACCCACAGCAGAGCTGTCTATATAGCTCCTCCCTTAGCTCCACCCCCCAGTCATTCTCTTTGCCTACTCTAAGTACTAGGAAGGGTAAAGTGAGTGTGGTGACAAAAAGTTAGTTTTTATTTTCTCAAGCAAATGTTTGTTATTTTAAATGGTACCGGTGTGTACTATTCACTCTCTGGCAGAAAAGGGATGAAGATTTCTGCAAGGAGGATGATGATCTTAGCACTTTGTAACTAAGATCCACTGCTGTTCTCACTATGGCTGAAAGGAGTACAGGAAAACTTCAGTTGGGGGAACGGTTTGCATGCTAAGCTGCATTGAGGTATGTTCAGTCTATTTTTTTCTAGACAGACTGTGATAATCTAGAAAAGGCTGGCAATATCCCCATCGAGGGAAGGGTAAGCTTATTCAGAACACTTAGTAGGAATCCCAGCCTTGCATAAAGGAGCTCATTGCTTACTGGTGACACTATTAGGAAAGAACGTTTTTTTATTGCAAACATAACCATTTTTTGAGGGACCTTTAAGGGTCATTGTGGCTTATTTAAGGGTTATTAACCCACATGGCTAGTTTAGAAACACTCTGGTGTGTTTCTTTTAGCCCCTAACATCGAGTGAGGTGGGAGGGGCCTATTTTCGCACCTCAGTTGTGGCCGGTTTCTTTTACTCAAAGACATCCAGTTGCTTCTCCAAAGGGTCCTGCTGTGTTTGAGGGCTTAAAATAAGTTTTTCCCCCACAAATCTTTCCTAAAGGGCAGGTAGAGATGTGGCAAGATGCTGAACGTTTTTTTTACCGGTTTTGGAAGTTTTGTCAATCCGGTTTTTACATTAAGGGGTTAATAATTTATTTGTCTAGCTGTGCAAACTTTATGATGCAACTGTAAAAATATCGTAAATTTTACTGCTTTTTTACACTGTTTTGCAGAGTTTGTGCATCTTTTTTTCTCTTAAAGGCACAGTACCGTTTTTTTCTAAGTATTATTTGCTTTGATTAAAGTGTTTTCCAAGCTTGCTTGTTTCATTACTAGCCTGTTTAACATGTCTGACATCAAGGAAAATCCTTGTTCAATGTGTTTAGAAGCCATTGTGGAACTCCCTCTTAGAATGTGTCTCACTTGCCACTGATATGTCTATAAATTATAAAGAGCATATTTTAGCACTTAAAAATATAGCAATAGATGATTCTCAGACAGAAGGAAATGAGGGTTTGCCATCTAGCTCTCCCCAAGTGTCACAACCAGTAACGCCCGCACAAGTGACGCCAAGTACCCTCTAGTGCGTCAAATTCATTTACTATTACAAGACATGACCCACAGTTATGAATACAACCATCACAGAGTTTTATCTAAACTGCCTGGTTTACAAGGAAAGCGTGACAGCTCTGGGTTAAGAACAAATGCTGAGCCGTCTGACACTTTAGTGGCCGTAATCCGATATACCCTCACAATGTTCTGAAGTAGGGGTAAGGGATTTGTTATCTGAGGGGAGAAATTTCTGATTCAGGAAAGACGCTCTCTCTCAGACAGATTCTGATATGACAGCCTTTAAATTTAAGCTTGAACACCTCCGCTTATTGCTCAGGGAGGTATTAGCGACTCTAGATGATTGTGACCCCTATCAGTGGTTCCAGAGAAAATTGTGTAAAATGGACAAATACTTAGAGGTTCCTGTTTACACTGATGTTTTTCCAGTCCCCTAAGAGGATTGTGAATATTGTTACTAAGGAGTGGGATAGACCAGGTATTCCGTTCGCTCCCCCCTCCTGTTTTTAAGAAAATGTTTCCCATATCTGACACCATGCGGGACTTCGTGGCAGCCGGTTCCTAAGGTGGAGGGAGCTATTTCTACTCTTGCTAAGCGTTAAAACTATACCTATCGAAGACAGTTGTGCTTTCCAAAGATCCTATGGATAAAAATTTAGAGGGGACTTCTGAAGAAATTTTTTGTTCATCAAGGTTTTCTTCTCCAACCCATTGCGATGCATTGTTCCTGTAACTACTGCCAGCTGCTTTCTGGTTCGAGGCTCTAGAAGAGGCTCTTCAGATGGAGACTCCATTAGAGGATATTATGGATAGAATTAAGGCCCTTAAGTTGGCTAATTCTTTCATTACAGATGCCGCTTTCCAACTGGCTAAATTAGCGGCAAAGAATTCAGGTTTTGCCATTTTAGCACGCAGGGCATTATGGCCTTAAGTCCTGGTCTGCTGATGTGTCATCAAAATCTAAACTTTTGAACATTCCCTTTCAAAGGAAAGACCTATTCGGGCCCTGAACTGAAAGAGATTATTTCAGACATCACTGGAGGGAAAGGCCATGCCCTCCCTCAGGTATAAAACAAATAAAATGAGAACCAAACAAAATAATTTTCGTTCCTTTCGGAACTTCAAGGTTTGGTCCCGCTTCAGCTTCCCCTGCTGCAAAGCAAGAGGGGGAATTTTGCCCAATCCAAGTCAGTCTGGAGACCTAACCAGGCTTGGAACAAGGGTAAACAGGCCAAGAAGCCTTCAGCTGCCTCCTAAGACAGCATGAAGGGGTTAGCCCCCGATTCGGGACCCGGATCTAGTAGGGGGCAGACTCTCTCTCTTCGCCTCAGGCTTGGGCAAGAGATGTTCCTCGATTCCTGGGCTTTAGAAATTGTGTCCCAGGGATATCTTCTGGACTTCAAAGACTCCCCCCCCAGGGGAAGATTTCACATTTCACAATTGTCCTGCAAACCAGACAAAGAGAGAGGCGTTCTTACTCTGTGTAGAAGACCTACATACCATGGAGTGATCCGCCCCAGTTCAAAAGCGGAACAAGGACCTAGGGTTTTAACTCAAAACCTGTTTGTGGTTCCCACAAAAGGAGGAACTTTCAGACCAATCTTGGATCTCAAAATTCTAAACAAATTCCTCAGAAGTCCATCAATCAAGATGGAGATATTCGGACTATTCTACCGTTGATCAGGAGGGTCAATATATGGACTACCGTGGACTTAAAGGATGCGTATCTAACACATCCTATTCACAGATAATCATCATCAATTCCTCAGATTCACCTTTCTGGACAGGCTATTACCAGTTCGTGGCCCTTCCCTTCGGGTTGGCTACGGCTCCCAGCAATTTTCACAAAGGTGCCTAGGGTCCCTTTTGTGGCGGTTCTAAGCACCGTGGGGCATAGCAGTGGGGCCTTATCTAGACGACATCTTAAATTCAGGCGTCCACCTTTCCAGCTAGCCAAGTCTCACACGGACATCGTGATGGCTTTTTCTGAGATCTCATGGTGGAAGGTGAACATAAAAAAGAGTTCTCTCTTCCCTCTCACAAGAGTTTCCTTCTAGGGACTCTGATAGACTCGGTAGAAATGAAAAATATTTCTGACGGAGGTCAGAAAATCAAAACTCTTAACCACTTGCCGAGCGGCAATGGACATAGTTTCCATTTGCCCGCCCTACACCTCAGACCACTGCAACTATGCATGCTCAAACAGTGTGGAATGGGGATTATGCCAGATTTATCTCCTCAACTGCATTCTGGACCAGGAGACCAGAGATTCTCTTCTCTGGTGGTTGTCTCAGGACCACCTGTCTCAGGGAATGTGTTTCCGCAGGCCATAGTGGCTCTTAGTAATGACATATGCCAGCCTGCTAGGCTGGGGATGCAGTCTGGAACTCCCTGAAAGCACAGGGCTTATGGTCCTCGGGAGGAAACTCTCCTCCAGATAAACATTTCTAGAACTGAGAGCGATATTCAATGCGCTTCAGGCGTGGCCTCAGCTAGCTGCGGCCAATTTCATCAGATTTCAGTCGGACCCAACATCACGACCTGTAGCTTATATCAATCATCAAGGAGGACACTGAGTTCTCTAGTCGATGATGGAGGTAACCAAAATAATCTGATGGGGCGGAGGATCACTCTTGCCATCTCTCAGCAATCCATTATCCCATGGGTAGAGAACTGGGAGGCGGATTTCCCTAAGTAGTCAGACTTTTCATCCGGGGGAGTGGCAGCTCCATCCGGAGGTATTGCCCAGCTGACTCAGCTATGGGGCACACCAGACTTGGATCTGATGGCATACCCGTCCTGAACCGCCAAACATCCTCATTATGGGTCCAGGACCCGGGGATCCCCCAGGCAGTACTGAATAGATGCTCTAGCAGTGCCCCTGGTCCTTCAATCTGGCCTATGTATTTCACCATTTCCTCTCCTCCCACGTCTGGTTGCCAGAATTCAAGCAGGAGAGAGCTTTGGTGATTCTGTGTGGCCACGCAGGACTTGGTACGCAAGACCTATTGGACATGTCATCTGTTCCACCGTGGACTCTGCCAATGAGGACAGGACCTTCCTCAATCAAGGTCCATTCAAGCATCCAAATCTAATTTCTCTGCGTCAGAACTGCTTGGAGATTGAACGCCTGATTCTATCAAAGCGTGGTTTCTCCTGAGTCAGTCATTGATACCCTGATTCAAGCTAGAAAGCCTGTCACCCAGGAGAAAATCTATCATAAGATTTGGTACAAATATCTTTATTGGTGTGAATCCAAGGGTTACTCATAGAGTAAGATTACGGATTCCTAGAATATTGTCTTTTCCCTCCAAGATGGATTGGAGATGGATTATCAGCTAGTTCACTTGAAAGGGACAGATATCTGCTTTGTCTATTTTTTTTACACAAATGTCTGGCAGATGTCCCAGACGTTCAAGCTTTTTAGTCAGGCCTTAGTCAGTACAAGCCTGTATTTAAACCCTGTTGCTCCCCGCCATGGAGCCTAAACTTATTCTTAAAGTTCTTCCAAGGGGTTCCGTTTGAACCTATGATACCATAGATATTAAGCTTCTATCTTGGAAAGTTTTGTTTTTGGTAGCCCTTATCTCTTCGGCTCGAAGAGTTTCTGATTTATCTGCCTTACAGTGTGACTCACCTTACATTGTTTTCCCATGCAGATAAGATGGTTTTTGCGTACCAAACCTGGATTCCTTCCTAAGGTTGTTTCTAATAGGAATATCAATCAGGAAATGGTTGTTCCTTCACTGTGTCCTAATCCTTCATCAAAGAAGGAACGTCTGTTGCACAATCTTGATGTGGTTCGTGCTTTTAAAGTTCTACTTACAAGCAACTAAAGATTTCCGTCAAAACATCTTCATTGTTTGTTGTTTACTCTGGTAAGCGGAAGAGGTCAAAAGGCTACGGCTACCTCTCTTTCTTTTTGGCTGAAAAGCAATCATCTGTTGGCTTATGAGACTGCTGGCCAGCAGCCTCCCTGAAAGAATTACTGCCCATTCTTCTAGAGCAGTGGCTTCCACATGGCCTTTTAAAAATGAGGCTTCTGTTGAACAGATTTGTAAGGCGGAGACTTGGTCTTCGCTTCATACTTTTCATATTTTTACAAATTCGATACTTTTGCTTCTTCGGAGGCTATTTTTGTGAGAAAAGGTTCTACAAGCAGTGGTGCCTTTCCGTTTAGGTACCTGTCTTGTTCCCTCCCTTCATCCGTGTCCTAAAGCTTTGGTATTGGTATCCCACAAGTATGGATGAATCCCGTGGACCCTCGATACATCTTACAAGAGAAAACAGAATATATGCTTACCTGATAAATTTATTTCTCTTGTGATGTATTGAGTCCACGACCCCGCCCTGTTTTATTTAAGATAGGTAGTATATTTTTATTTAAAAAACTTCAGTCACCCTCTGCACCCTATAGTTTCTCTTTTTCTTCCTAGCCTTCAGGTCGAATGACTGGGGGGTGGAGCTAAGGAGGAGCTATATAGACAGCTCTGCTGTGGGTGCTCCTCTTTTGCCACTTCCTGTAAGGAAGGAGAATATCCCCACAAGTATGGATGAATTCCGTGGACTCGATACATCACAAGAGAAATAAATTTATCAGTTAAGCATAAATTCTGTTTTTAATTATGTTAAGTTAGGGGTGTTAGGTTTAGGGTTAGGCTTAGGGGTTAATAGTTTAATTTAGGGTTGTGCGATGTAGAGGACTGGCGGGTTTAGGGGTTAATAGATTTATTTAGTGGTAGTGATGTGGAAGGGCCAGAGGTTTAGGGGTTAATAGCTTTATTTATTTGCAGTGATGTCGGGGAGCGGCGGAATAGGGGTCAATAGAATTTATTATAGTGTGGACAATGTTGGGGGTGCAGGGAATAAGGGTTAATAACTTTAGTATATTGGCGATTATATTTGGGAGTGGCAGATTAAGGGTTAATAGATTTATTTCGGTGGGCAGCGATATCGGAAATCGGCATATTAGGGGTTAATAACATTACTGTAGGTAACGGCGATGTCGGGGTGGCAGATTAGGGGTGTTTTAGACTTAGGGTTTATGTTAGGGTGTTAGGTTTAAACGTATCTTTTTTTTTCCCCCCATAGACATCAATGGGGCTCGGTTATGGAGCTTTTCAATCCGCGATCGCAGGTATTTTTTTCTGATCCACTCTCCCCATTGATGTCTATGGGGAAGAAAGACGTGCAGAGCACGGTCAAAGCAAGCGCTTGTATTTTGTGCGGTATGGAGCTTAAAAACCACCATATATCACGCACAAGCCGGGCTGTTTCAAAACCTTGTAATGGCTGCGCTATAGAGGGTTTAAATAAATGCCAACTCCCCGCATTGCAAACACCTAAATTAAATTAATTAACCCCTAATCTGCCGCTCCACCCGACATCGTCGCCACTAATACAAATTATTAACCCCTATTCCGCCGCTCCCCGACAGCACTGCAACTATACTAAAGTTATTAACCCCTAAACCGCCACCCTCCCACATCGCAACAAATTTTAAAATATTATTAACCCCTAATCTGCCATCCGCCCACATCGCCCCACTATACTAAAGTTATTAACCCTAATGCTGACGCCACTATAATAAACCTATTAACCCCTAAACCGAAAGCCCCTCCACAATGAAATATACTAAATTAAACTATTAACCCCTAACCGAAAGCCCCCACATCCCAATAAACTTAATTAAAACTAGTAACCCCTAACCCTAATGCCCCCATAACTTTATATTAAAATTACAATTTCCCTATCTTAAATTAAAATTAAAACTTAACCTGTCAAATTAAAAAACTAACGGCTAGATTTGGAGTTTTGTCGGGTAACGACCCGAAAAACTAACGCCCCCGCGTTTTACTGGCCGCACCATAAAAATAACTCTGGTATCGAGAGTCCAAAAAACTGCTGCGTTAGGCTCCAAAAAAGGAGCGTAGAGCATTTTTTACCGCAAATGAAACTCTCGATACCAGAGTTGCTTACGGACGCAGGCCAGCCTCAAAAACGTGCTCGTGCACGATTCCCCCATAGGAAACAATGGGGCCTGTTTTGAGCTGAAAAAAAACCTAACACCTGCAAAAAAGCCTGCGTTCGGCTCCCTAACGCAGCCCCATTGTTTCCTATGGGGAAACACTTCCTACGTCTGCACCTAACACCCTAACATGTACCCCGAGTCTAAACACCCCTAACATTACACTTATTAACCCCTAATCTGCCGCCCCCGCTATCGCTGACCCCTGCATTATATTATTATCCCCTAATCTGCCGCTCCGTAAACCGCCGCAACTTACATTATCCCTATGTACCCCAAATCTGCTGCCCCTAACACCGCCGACCCCTATATTATATTTATTAACCCCTAATCTGCCCCCCTCAACGTCGCCGACACCTGCCTACACTTATTAACCCCCTAATCTGCCGACCGGACCTGAGCGCTACTATAATAAAGTTATTAACCCCTAATCCGCCTCACTAACCCTATCATAAATAGTATTAACCCCTAATCTGCCCTCCCTAACATCGCCGACACCTAACTTCAATTATTAACCCATAATCTGCCGACCGGAGCTCACCGCTACTATAATAAATGGATTAACCCCTAAAGCTAAGTCTAACCCTAACACTAACACCCCCCTAACTTAAATATAATTTACATCTAACTAAATTAATTATCTCTTATTAAATAAATTATTCCTAATTAAAGCTAAATACTTACCTGTAAAATAAAACCTAAATATAGCTACAATATAAATTATAATTTTATTGTAGCTATTTTAGGATTAATATTTATTTTACAGGCAACTTTGTATTTATTTTAACAGGTACAATAGCTATTAAATAGTTAAGAACTATTTAATAGTTTACCCTAGTTAAAATAATAACAAAATTACCTGTAAAATAAATCCTAACCTAAGATTATAATTAAACCTAACACTACCCCTATCATAAATTAATTAAATAAAATACCTACAATTACCTACAATAAAACCTAACACTACACTATCAAATAAATTAAATTAAATACCATACCTACAAATAAAATACAAGTAACTTAAACTAACTAAAGTACAAAAATAAAAAAGAACTAAGTTACAAAAAATAAAAAAAATATTTACAAACATCAGCAAAATATTACAACAATTTTAAACTAATTACACATACTCTAAGCCCCCTAATAAATAACACAGACCCCCCAAAATAAAAAAATGCCCTACCCTATTCAAATTAATAAAGTTAAAAGCTCTTTTACCTTACCAGCCCTGAACAGGGCCCTTTTGCCGGGGCATGCCCCAAGAAAATCAGCTCTTTTGCCTGTAAAAAAAAACATACAATACCCCCCCCAACATTACAACCCACCACCCACATACCCCTAATCTAACCCAAACCCCCCTTAAATAAACCTAACACTAAGCCCCTTGAAGATCTTCCTACCCTTGTCCTCACCTCAACAGGTATCACCCGATCCGTCTCTGGCATCCGGTGCTGAAGAGGTCCAGAAGAGGCTCCAAAGTCTTCCCTCCTATCCCGGCAAGAAGAGGACATCCCGGACCGGCAAACATCTTCTTCCAAGCGGCATCTTCAATCCTTCTTCCATCCGGTGCGGAGCGGGTCCATCTTGAAGCAGCCGACGCAGATCCTTCCTCTTCTGGTCTTCTACCAGCGTCTCCCCGACGTATGACGGTTCCTTTAAGGGAACGTCATCCAAGATGGCGTCCCTCGAATTCTGATTGGCTGATAGGATTCTATCAGCCAATCGGAATTAAGGTAAGAATATTCTGATTGGCTGGCTGGAATCAGCCAATCAGAATCAAGTTCAATACGATTCCTGGCCGATCCAATCAGCCAATCAGATTGAGCTCACATTCTATTGGCTGATCGGAACAGCCAATAGAATGCGAGCTCAATCTGATTGGCTGATTGTATCAGCCAATCGGATTGAACTTGATTCTGATTGGCTGAATTCCATCAGCCAATCAGAATATTCCTACCTTAATTCCGATTGGCATGATAGAATCCTATCAGCCAATCGGAATTCGAGGGACGTCATCTTGGATGACGTCCCTTAAAGGAACCGTCATTCGTCGGGAGACCGCCGGAAGAAGAGGATGGATCCGCGTCGGCCTGCTTCAAGATGGGACCCGCTCCGGCACCGGATGGAAGAAGATAGAAGATGCCGCTTGGAAGAAGATGTTTGCCGGTCCGGATGTCCTGCTTCTTGCCGGATAGGAGGAAGACTTCTGGAGCCTCTTCTGGACCTCTTCACGCACCGGATGCCAGGACGGAACGGATGCATACCTGTTGAGGTGAAGACAAGGTAGGAAGATCTTCAGCGGGCCTTAGTGTTAGGTTCTATTTAAGGGGGGTTTGGGTTAGATTAGGGGTATGTGGGTGGTGGGTTGTAATGTTGGGGGGGGGGTATTGTATGTTTTTTTTTACAGGCAAAAGAGCTGATTTTCTTGGGGGCATGCCCCGCAAAGGGCCCTGTTCAGGGCTGGTAAGGTAAAAAGAGCCTTTAACTTTATTAATTTAGATAGGGCGTAGGGCATTTTTTCTATTTTTGGCGGGTCTTTGTTATTTTATTAGGGGCTTAGAGTAGGTGTAATTAGTTTTAAAATTGTTGTAATATTCTTCTGATGTTTGTAAATATTTTTTTCTTTTCTTTTGTAACTTAGTTCTTTTTTATTTTTTTGTACTTTAGTTAGTTTATTTACACTTGTATTTATTTGTAGGTATTTTATATAAAATTATATATTGAATAGTGTAGTTGTAAGGTTTTATTGGTAGGTAATATGTAGGTATATATATTTAATTAATTTATTGATAGTGTAGTAGTAAGGTTTTAATTGTTAGGTAATAGTAGGTATTCTAATTAATTAATTTATTAGGGGATAGTGTAGTGTTAGGATTAATTATTAACTTAGGATTATGAGATATATTACAGGTAATATTTGTTATTATATTTAACTAGGTAACTATTTAAATAGTTCTTAAACTATTTAATAGCTATGTTACCTTGGTTAAAAGTAAATACAAAGTTGCCTGTAAAAAAATATTAATCCTAAAATAGCTACAATGTAATTATAATTTATATTGATAGCTATATTAGGATTTATTTTACAGGTAAGATATTTAGCATTAAATAGGATTATTTATTTAATAAGAGAATAATTATTTCGTTAGATGTAAATTGTATTTAAGATAGGGGGGTTGTTAGTGTTAGGGTTAGACTTAGCTTTAGGGGTTAATCCATTTATTATAGTAGCGGTGAGCTCCGGTCGGCAGATTAGGGGTTAATAATTGAAGTTAGGTGTCGGCGATGTTAGGGAGGGCAGATTAGGGGTTAATACTATTTATGATAGGTTAGTGAGGCGGATTAGGGGTTAATACATTTATTATAGTAGCGGTGCGGTCCGCTCGGGCAGATTAGGGGTTAATCAGTGGAGGCAAGTGTCGGCGACGTTGAGGGGGGCAGGTTAGGGGTTAATAAATATAATACAGGGGTCGGCGGTGTTAGGGCAGCAGATTAGGGGTACATAGCTATAATGTAGGTGGCGGCGCTTTGCGGTCAGCAGATTAGGGGTTAATTATTGTAAGTAGCTGGCGGCGACGTTGTGGGGGGCAGGTTAGGGGTTAATAAATTATAATACAGGGGTCGGCGGGGTTAGGGGCAGCAGATTAGGGGTACATAGGGATAATTTAGCTGGCGGCGCTTTGCGGTCGGCAGATTAGGGGTTAAAAAAAATTCGAGTGGCCGGCGAGTGTGGGGGGACCATCAGTTTAGGGGTACATAGGTAGTTTATGGGTGTTAGTGTACTTTAGGGTACAGTAGTTAAGAGCTTTATGAACCGGCGTTAGCCCAGGAAAGCTCTTAACTCCTGCTTTTTTTCTGCGGCTGGAGTTTTGTCGTTAGAGCTCTAACGCTCACTTCAGAAACGACTCTAAATACCGGCGTTAGGAAGATCCCATTGAAAAGATAGGATACGCAAATTGACATAAGGGGATCTGCGGTATGGAAAAGTCGCGGCTGAAAAGTGAGCGTTAGACCCTATTTTTCAGTGACTCAAATACCGGCGGTAGCCTAAAACCAGCGTTAGGAGCCTCTAACGCTGGTTTTCACGGCTACCGCCAAACTCTAAATCTAGGCCTAAGTTTAAACTAACAATTAAACTAATATAACTATTTACACTAATATTATACTAACGTCCAATTAAATAAAACTAAAATACACATTATAAAAATCTAACACTATTCTAAAAATTACAAAATATTTAATTACAAATTTTTTTTTTTTAAAAATAAACACTAAATTACAAAAAATAACAAACACTAAATTATGAAAAATAACAAACGATAATGATCAAAAATAAAAAAGTATTACACTCTAGCTCATATTGAACTCTATTAAAATAAAAAACACACCCCAAAATAAAAAAAACTAATCTACAATAAACTACCAATAGCCCTTAAAAGGGCATTTTGTAGGGCATTGCCCTAAGTTTAAACAGCTCTTTTACCTGAATAAAATACAATGTCCCCACTAACATTACAACCCCCCACCCCAAACCCACAAAATAAAAATAAAAAATCTAAAAAAAACCTAAGCTACCATTGCCCTGGAAAAGGGAATTTGTATGGGCATTGCCTTAAAAGGGCATTTAGCTCTTTTGCATTGCCCTGAAAAGGGCATTTAGCTCTTTTAAGAAAAGCCCAAACCCTAAACTAAAAGAAAAACCCACCCAATAAAACCCTTAAAAAGCCTAATCACTAACCCCAGAAGATCCACTTACAGTTTTTGAAGTCCCGCTTGAACGATCTTCATCCAGGCGGCGAGAAGTCTTCATCAGACGGCCTCTTTTAACTTCCTCCAGGCGGCGAAGTCCTCATCTAGGTGGCGAGAAGTCTTCATCCAGACAGCCTCTTCTATCTTCATCCAGGCGGTGAAGTCCTCATCCAGGCGGCGCAAAGTCTTCTTCCAGGCGGCCTTTTCTATCTTCATCCAGGTGGCATCTTCTATCTTCATCCCGGCGGC
Source organism: Bombina bombina (assembly GCF_027579735.1). Taxonomy (NCBI): domain Eukaryota; kingdom Metazoa; phylum Chordata; class Amphibia; order Anura; family Bombinatoridae; genus Bombina; species Bombina bombina. The sequence continues at coordinate 849,568,716 of NC_069504.1, read as the reverse complement.
AGCAGAGCGGATCTATCCGGTAAGACATCTGGCGCCGGAGCATCCTCTTCATTGCACGCACAAGCGGCTGTTGTAAAACTTGTAATGGCTGCGCTATAGAGGGTTAAATAACGCAACTTTGCTTTTGTATTCGTTATTTCCCCTATAGCGTGCATAACTCGTAATCTAGCTGATAGTAACTAATTAAATAGTGATTAAAACACTGTGCACATAGATTTCGTCTATATATATAAAATCTAATTATTTTAATATAGAATCTTCCAATATTTATAAGATACACACGTCCAAATTACATCTTTAGAGATGGGAATCATTTCTTCCTTTTTGTATGGCTGCAATTTTCTCTATTATACCTCAACAGAAATAAAGAAAGTCATTAGTGTGAAACTCTTATATCGGAATCAAATTAATTGCAACAAAGGATTACTCACATGTGAAATGTAATTGCACCATAATCAGGATAGATTGGAATTAAACTTCCATAAAAAAATAGATTATTAGAATTTTACCCTTAAAGGAACAGTAAAGTCATAATTAGATATCATGATTTAGAGAGGAGCATACAATCTTCCAATTTACTTTCTATTATTTAATTTGATTCCTTCTCTATTTATCCTTTGCTGAAAGATTTATCTAGGTAAGCTCAGGAGCATCAAATAACCCTAGGTTCAAACTGCTGATTGGTGCTGAATATATATTCCTATTGTCATTGGCTCACCACATGTTCAGTTAGAAACCAGTAGTGCATTGCTTCCCCTTCAAAAAATAATACCATGAGAATGAAGCAAATTTGATAATAGAAGTAAACTGGTAATTTTTCTTTAAATTGTATGTTATACCTAAATCATGAAAGAAATTTTTGGGGTTTATTGTCTCTTTAATGCTAATTCCAGAGAGGGGTGAAAACTAACTTTGGCAGAGTATATAAACGCTCACCCCTGATCAAACTTGTTCAGTGCAGCAAAAACAAATAGCTAAATAAAAATAGACCCATTAAAAAAATAAAATGTTAGTACAAACATACAGTTGTGCTCATATGTTTACATACCCTGGCAGAATTTATGATTTCTTGGCCATTTTTCAGAAAATATGAATGATAACACGAAAACTTTTTTTTTAATGGTTAGTTTTTTGCTAAATCCATTTATTATCATTCAACTGTGTTTACTCTTTTTAAATCATGGTGACAACAGAAACTAACCAAATGACCCTGATCAAAAGTTTACATACCCTGTTGATTATGGCCTGATAACATGCACACAAGTTGACACAAAGAGGTTTGAATTGCTATTAAAGGTAACCATCCTCACCTGTGATCTGTTTTCTTGCAATTAGTGTGTGTGTATAAAAGGTTAATGAGTTTATGGACTCCTGACAGACCCTTGCATCTTTCATCCAGTGCTGCACTGACAATTCTGGATTCTGAGTCATGGGGAAAGAAAAAGAATTGTCAAAGGATCTGTGGGAAAAAAGGTAGTTGAACTGTATAAAACAGGAAAGGGATATAAAAAGATATCCAAGGAATTGAGAATGCAAATCAGCAGTAATCAATCAAGTGGAAAATGAGGCGTTCTGTTTGATAACATACTGCATTCATCTTGCCATCAATTCTGACCAAATGTCCAGTGCCTTTGTAGCTCACACATCCCCAAAACATCAGCGATCCACCTCCGTGTTTCACAGTAGGAATGGTGTACCTTTCATCATAGGCCTTGTTGACTCCTCTCCAAATATAGCGTTTATGGTTGTGGCCAAAAAGCTAAATTTTGGTCTCATCACTCCAAATGACTTTGTGCCAGAAGGTTTGAGGCTCGTCTCTGTGCTGTTTCGCGTGTTAGAAGAGGGATACTTTGTGGCATTCGCATAGTAATAGCTTTCTTCTGGCGACTCGTCCATGCAGCCCATCTTTCTTCAAGTGCCTCCTTATTGTGCATCTTGAAACAGCCACACCACATGTCCTGTATTTCACCTGAATTTATTTGTGGGTTTGTCTTTGCATCCCGAACAATTTCCTGGAAGTTGTGGCTGAAATTGTAGTTGGTCTACCTGACCGTGGTTTGGTTTCAACAGAACCCCTCATTTTCCACTTCTTTATTAGAGGTTGAACACTGCTGATTTGCATTCTCAATTCCTTGGATATCTTTTTATATCCCTTTCCTGTTTTATACAGTTCAACTACATTTTCCCGCAGACCCTTTGACAATTATTTTGCTTTCCCCATGACTCACAATCCAGAATTGTCAGTGCAGCACTGGATGAAAGATGCAAGGGTCTGTCAGGAGTCCAGAAACTCATTGACCTTTTATACACACACACTAATTACAAGAAAACAGATCACAGGTGAGGATGGTTACCTTTAATAGCCAATGAAACCCCTTTGTGTCAACTTGTGTGCATGTTATCAGGCCAAAATCACCAGGGTATGTAAACTTTTGATCAGGGTCATTTGGGTAGTTTCTGTTGTCATTATGATTTAAAAAGAGTAAACACAGTTGATTGATAATAAATGGCTTTAGCCAAACACTAACCATGAGTGAAAGAAAAGTGTTTGTGTTATTCATATTCTCTGAAAAATGGCCAAGAAATCAAAAATGCTGCCAGGGTATGTAAACTTATGAGCACAACTGTATCATCCTATTAAATTCTTCAATAAAATACAACTTTTTTTTACATTGACCTAGTTTTCCTATTTGTAATAAACCCTATATTTGTGTCTATTTGAGAAACCAGGGTAGATGTGACCCAACAACCAAAGCAAAATAAAATTGTGTCTAGTAGTAGCAGCCAGATAATGATACTATGAGGATGTCTGTTATAAAGTTACAAATCCCATCATTAAATTGGTGGGGACCCTCTTTATTTTAAATTAGTGGCATAATGAAATATTTCCAAGGTTAGGGTCAGGGTTTTTTGTAAATTTGACTCCCCAGTATAAAACCTAGAGTAATGGTTTCTTATGGGGGCAACCCAATATTTTTGATACATTTCTGTTGTGATTGTTGGCCTTAGGAGGAGGCTGATTATTGCTCCTTCCTGCAGCTGTCTCTTCCTGCCTATCCACACCCCTGAACTATCTAGCCACAACCCAAAACACCTAGCCAAGCCCGAAGATGGTACTTGGGGCTTGGCTAGAGTGTTTTGGGGTGTGGCTCTATCCACAGAACCCATTGCCCATCCTGAAACCCACCTATGAAAAACCCACAACTCTGCCAAATGTCCTCCCTGATTCAGTCTCAAGATTCCTTCTTCAATACAATGTGATACATACTCTAAGATCTATTAATAGATTGTATTGCTGAGTAACATCATTAATTACATTTTGTTGATTTCATGAACTTGTAACAAATTTAATGCTCTGGGCATGCCAAAATGATGATGTTTACCTGCAAATCTAGTAACAAAAATATTAACTGGTGAAGCAATGAGGTACTGGAAGAGAGGTGCAGATGAAGTGGAACAATGTTTAAGGAAGATAAGCCTGGCAGAGGCATTCATAATGGATTGCATTGGGGACACACCGTAGCTTGAAAAAGCAGAGAGGATAAAATTACAGTAGTCAAGTTGGGGAAAATGATAAGTGAGTGGATAAGAATCCTAGTTGTATGTTAAATAGGTAAGGGACACATTCTTTAGATATTTTCTAAATGGAAGGGCTAGGAGTTAGCTAAGCACTTTACCATGGGAGCAAAAGAGTCAGCAGGCCTGAGTGGTAGAGGTGAATGACAAAGTTATCCACAGTAAGTGAGATTTTGGGAATGGGGAGATTAGTAGAAGGAGGAAAGAGAAATAGCTCAGTTTTAGAGATGTTTCAGTAATGGGAAGCCATCGAGATGAGATTGGTGAATGAGTCAGCAGAAAGTAGAATTTGGGTGTCATCAGCATAAAAACGATATTGAAACCCCAGGACTTGATTAATGAGCCTAGAAATTATGTGAAGACTGAAAACAGAAGAGACCCTTAGAAATGAGCCTTTGAATATCCTCTCTTTAGATTTTGCCCATATGAAAGCATTCTTATGAATTTATATGTTTGTTAAAATTGGGAATCTATGATGATACATCACTTAAATTCAGAAATATCATTAAGGCTTGAATCTGAAACAAGTTAGACCTTTTTCCTTATTTTAGTTTTCAGTCTTTTTTTAGTGTTTCCATGTTGTTGTTGTTTTTATACATAAAGCATTTACCTGCTTTGCATTTATAAACAATGGCTTGTCTTGGCCCTCCTCTCCCGTCCATGGGGCCCGATTCTCTAAACCTTCTAGTTTGCCAACATACTTTATAATATACTGCTAATAAAATAAAACCCCTGTATGGACACAGGCAGACATCTCCACCCCTGTCTGATGGCATCATGGCTAGTGGGCAACAATACGCTGGCTGGATTTTTCATTGGGACACTTTGCCTTGTGTGAAATGCCGCCCCTGCGCATGCACGGTCAATCCTACTAGTTGGAGAGAAGTCCAGGGGTATGAAAAATGCCACTTTACATTTGGCATCAGATTGCTGCTTCTTAACTCTTGCACAAGCAAGCCCTACATTCAGCCAAAGGCACTCTGGGGCTACATTTGTAGATTCTAAAAATGGAGCCCAAATAGTAACAATGTATTTTAATCAAGTGTATTTAAAAAAAAAAAAAATTTTTTAGTAAAGTGTATTTTTATATATTTTATTTTAATAGCTTTTTTTGTATCTCTAAGTTTTATTTTCTGTCCTTGGCAATAAAAGGATTACATTTAAAAGTGTCAAATGCCTCTAGGTAAATACTGTGGGGGTGTCTACTTTCTATAAACATATACTTTTTGTGTAGCGTTTTTTTTTATTAATTACACTATTTATCTTACATTTCAAGCATAGCAAATTTTTAGTGTTAAACTAATAATTCAATTTTTGTAGCAGTTGGCCTATATTTGTCTATACAAAATTTGGAAAGCTAGATATTCAGGGTTTTCTAAAATCAGGACAAAAATCATCTTTTTTTTAGGTTATTTTCTTAACCTTTGTGTAGAAATAAAAATTATTATAAGAAAACTGTAAAAAAAAATCAAGTTTTTGTTTCATTTCATTTTCAGTATTTATTCATAATTTTTTGTTATTTTATGTATTCATATGGGTATCACATGAAACCCCTGAGATTGCACTTAATAAGAGAAACAGATAATATGGTGATGAAACTAATACACAGCAAAAGTACCAAAACTGCCTTTGTCATTTAAGCATTAAAACTGTAGAAACTTTCGTCCTAAGGGATAAACATGCAAACTAAGCACTAAAGGGACACTGTACTATAACTTGTACTATACTTTTCCCTCTTAATGTGTTCCAAATGACTTATTATACCTACCGTAGAGTATTAAATGTATAGGGAATTGTTCCACAATATCTATTAACCCTTTTGAGTGCTATGACGGCTCTGAGCCCGTCACAAGTTTTCCCACTCTGGTGCTAATGACGGCTCAGAACCGTCACTAGCACTCTCCCACCTTGAGGGAGATATGGGGGCTTCTTACTCCAGCGATCGTGCCTGTAGAGTGACAGGCATCGCCGGGGCTTCCTGTTTTGCGTGGGTGACGTCACACACAATAACGTGATGACGTCACCGCACAAGTTTATTTATACTTAACAAGTTAAGTATAGGAGCAGGGGGCATGCTGCTTAGAAGCCTGTATCTCAGGCATCTAAGCATGCTACAGACCCCCAAGAACCACCAGTGGAAAGGTAATCACCTAATCTTTCCATTAGTAAGTATTGGGGTCTGAAAAAAATAACAAAAAAGTAAAAAAAAAATTGTTCAAAAAATAAAAAATAAACATTAAAAAATCTTAGCACCCAGGTGGGAAAGTGCTTAGCACTCAAAGGGTTTTAAATATAAACATATATCAGCATGTGCACTGCTTCAATTCAGCTCTAGCTTATTTGTTTATTTATAAATTAATAAACATACTTAGTATACATAAAAATGATAATAACAATAACTATAGCAATGAACAGTAGTCAGGGTGTAGGACCCTTCATTTGTCAATGGATTTATTGTAACCAAATTCCAAACTCCTTTTTTTAAAGCAGTCATTGAGTTATCTTGTGCTCAAAAGGAGGAGATGGTCTAGCTAATTCCACCAAATCATCAGGCCTATGGAAATTCTGATGTACTTCTTCATATTGATGATGGATTGTGGATGCATCGGTCTGAAAAAGGAAAACAAGAAGAACTGTAAGCACAAATATAGCAAGAGATATCTGACTAATCTACAATTATTGTACAATTAGGAGACTTTGTATGTGTATTTAACTGTTAAGGATTTTTGAACAGACATGTGAAGATATATTTTGCTACCATCTTTACATTCTGGACTCAATTTATTAAACATCGGGTGGACATGATCTGTTGCCATGAATCAAGTCCACCGGGCATTGCTGCGAGTGGACAGCATACACTGTCAATTGTCCACATTTAACATTGCACAAGCAATGCTATTGTAATGCACCCCTTGCTTGCTAATGGCTGCAAGCAGATGCTGTCAATCATCCTGACTGATTCGGGATGATTTCAATCCGCCACCTTTTAGGTGGTGGACAGGTTAAGGAGCAGCGGTCTTATGAGCCTGAAATGATGGTCCTCTAAAGCAGCAATCACTGTTTGGTAAATGGAGCCCATTGTTTACTTAAACTTTGCTGTTTTTTTATAATATGTTTTAGAGATGTATCTGAGCGCAAATGCTACTAATGCCTCCTCTCATGCAGACTAATTAGACAATGTAATGGAAGTTAGCAACATTTAAAAAGTACATATTAAAAAAACACATTTGTATATGCCCTACTGCAGTGCAGGTATGTGCCTCTGAGCAGTTATGTTCCTAAGTGTAATGTGACATCCTAACATCAATCTTTGTATATAGCAGGTATATTCCCTATGTGTATCAGTAACATCCTGAAGTCACTGTGTGTATATAGACGGTATATTCCCAATGTGTATCAGTAACATCCTGAAGTCACTGTGTGTATATAGACAGTATATTCCCTATGTGTATCAGTAACATCCTGCAGTCACTGTGTGTATATAGCAGGTATATTCCCTATGTGTATCAGTGACATCCTGCAGTCACTGTGTGTATATAGACGGTATATTCCCTATGTGTATCAGTAACATCCTGCAGTCACTGTGTGTATATAGCAGGTATGTTCTCTATGTGAATCAGTGACATCCTGCAGTTACTATGTGTATATATCAGGTATATTCCCTTTGTGTATCAGTAACATCCTGCAGTCACTGTGTGTATATAGCAGGTATATTCCCTATGTGTATCAGTGACATCCTGCAGTCACTGTGTGTATATAGCAGGTATATTCCCTATGTGTATCAGTAACATCCTGAAGTCACTGTGTGTATATAGCAGGTATATTCCCTATGCGTATCAGTAACATCCTGAAGTCACTGTGTGTATATAGAAGGTATATTCCCTATGTGTATCAGTGACATCCTGCAGTCACTGTGTGTATATAGACGGTATATTCCCTATGTGTATCAGTAACATCCTGCAGTCACTGTGTGTATATAGCAGGTATGTTCTCTATGTGAATCAGTGACATCCTGCAGTTACTGTGTGTATATAGCAGGTATATTCCCTTTGTGTATCAGTAACATCCTGCAGTCACTGTGTGTATATAGCAGATATATTCCCTATGTGTATCAGTGACATCCTGCAGTCACTGTGTGTATATAGCAGGTATATTCCCTATGTGTATCAGTAACATCCTGCAGTCACTGTGTGTATATAGCAGGTATGTTCCCTATGTGTATCAGTGATATCCTGCAGTCACTGTGTGTATATAGCAATTATATTCCCTATGTGTATCAATGACATCCTGCAGTCACTGTGTGTATATAGCAGGTATGTTCCCTATGTGTATCAGTGATATCCTGCAGTCACTGTGTGTATATAGCAAGTATATTCCCTATGTGTATCAATGACATCCTGCAGTCACTGTGTATATATAGCAGGTATATTCCCTATCTGTATCAGTGACATCCTGCAGTCACTGTTTGTATATAGCAGGTATATTCCCTATCTGTATCAGTGACATCCTGCAGTCACTGTTTGTATATAGCAGGTATATTCTCTATGTGAATCTGTGACATCCTGCAGTCACTGTGTGTATAATTAAAAGGTATATTCCCATATTCCCAATGTGTATCAGTGACATCCTGCTGTCACTGTGTGTATATAGGAGGTGTATTTCCTATGTGTATCAGTGACATCCTGCAGTTACTGTATGTATATAGCAGGTATATTCCCTGTGTGTATCAGTGACATCCTGCTGTCACTGTGTGTATATAGGAGGTGTATTCCCTATGTGTATCAGTGACATCCTGCAGTCAATGTGCGTATAATTAACAGGTATATTCCCTATATACTGTAAATAGAATGTATGCTAATAATGAATACATAATACTTGTGCCAATTAATTTATCTTGGGCAAAAATAAACAAATTATAGATTACCATATGAAATCTTCTTTCCCATCTTTATTTAAGGCTTTGAATTAACAGTGTTACTAATTAGCATTAAATATTTAAATTCTTTACTAACCTAGGAGTATAGAATTTTTTCTTTGTCATTTTTTTCAGTTCCTTTTTCTTTTTTCTGACATGTTCCGCAGAGTGTACCGATAATACCGTTTACTATCTGAATGGCACATAGGATGAGTTCAATGCCACTTGCCGCCAGGAGAATGGAGAATAGAATGATGTTAAATTCCACAACTCCAGCGGGCTCGATACACACATCCCAGAGGTCCTTATTGAATATATAACTTTCATTACTGTAAGAGACAGAAGATATACCATAGTTAATGAAATAGAAAAGATGGTTATTGTCCATACCTGATTCTAGAAGACTAGCTGAGATGACTAGGTGTTTTAGGTCCCTGAAAGTGTTAAAGGATTCTTGCTCTATAGTAATTTGGAAGCGAAGGGGATAAGGAAAGAAAGAGAGCAGGGATGGTTGAAAAAGCTAATTAACAATCCCGCTCAAGCGTTAACTGTTCTAGAAGTAAGCTTTTTGCGTGTGTTGGATTGCGCTAGTATTTTGGGTTGAAAATAAACTGTTTTCGCTTATGCGCTACCCCTACGAGCCCAAAAAGCTGAATATATTGCGTGCACGTTCACTTACTGCCCCATAGATCGCATATTCTCACATTCCAATGTTTTTCACATAGACAAATATGTTCTATTTATTCATAAATACATATTTCTACATATATCTATCTATCTATGTCTATATATTTATATATATATATATATATATATAGTATATATAGATGATTATATTTAGGTAAAGATGTATACATATATATAGGAATATCTATTTATAAAAAAATACTCAGAACATATTCTTCTATGTGCAGAACATTGGAATGTGAAATAGTTACAGTAAATACACAGGGGGCTAGTTATCAAGCCGTCTACTTTTCTGGCTTCGCCGGCCCAATACGTCCGCCTAAGCTCGCCTACCTTCGCCGCCGCGGACCTTGAATACGTTCGCCTAAGTTATCAAATAAAGCTGTCAAAAAGCCGCGGGGCGATGAGCAGCGGACTGTGACAGTTATCACTCATCCGATCTCGCTGCCCTTCGGCTTTTTCCCAGCTTTATTGCTAGCCTGTCACTAAGCACTCACACTAAACTGCACTGTTCTGCCCCCTATACCGGCGCCCCCGGAGCCCCCCGCAACTAAATAAAGTTACTAACCCCTAAACCGCCGCTCCTAGACCCTGCCGCAAGTCTTATAAATGTATTAACCCCTAAACCGCCGCTCCTAGACCCTGCCGCAACTCTTATAAATGTATTAACCCCTAAACCGCCGCTCCCGGACACCGCTGCCACCTACATTATACCTAGTAACCCCTATCCTGCCCCCCCTATACCGTCGCCCTCTATTATAAAATTATTAACCCCTATCCTGCTGATCCCGCACCTCTCCGCAACTAAATAAATAGTTTAACCCCTAAACCGCCGCTCCATGAACCCGCCGCAACCTATAATAAATTTATTAACCCCTATCCTGCCCCCCACTACGCCGCCGCCACTGTAATAAAATGATTAACCCCTAAACCTAAGTCTAACCCTAACCATAACGCCCCCCTAACTTAAATATTAATTAAATAAATCTAAATAAATTAACTCTTATTAACTAAATGAATCCTATTTAAAACTAAATACTTACCTTTAAAATAAACCTTAATATAGCTACAATATAAATAATAATTATATTCTAGCTATCTTAGGATTTATTTTTATTTTACAGGTACCTTTCAATTTATTTTAACCATGTACAATAACTATTAAATAGTTATTAACTATTTAATAGCTTACCTAGCTAAAATAAAGAGAAATGTACCTGTGAAATAAATCCTAACCTAAGTTACAATTACACCTAACACTACACTATACTTTAATAAATTATTCCTATTTAAAAATAAATACTTACCTGTAAAATAAACCCTAAGATAGCTACAATGTAATTAATACTTATATTATAGCTATTTTTGGATTTATATTTATTTTACAGGTAACTTTGTATTTATTTTAGCTAGTTAGAATAGTTATTAAATAGTTATTAACTATTTAATAACTACCTAGCTAAAAGAAATACAAAATTACCTGTAAAATAATTCCTAACTTAAGTTACAATTAAACCTAATACTACACTATCATTAAATTAACTAAATAAACTACCTACAAAGAACTACAATGAAATACAATTACATAAACTAACTAAAGTACAAAAAATAAAAAAAGCTAAGTTACAAAAAATAAAAAATTAAGTTACAAACATGTTAAAAATATTACAACAATTTTAAGCTACTTACACCTAATCTAAGCCCCCTAATAAAATAACAAACCCCCCCAAAATAAAAAAAAATCCCTACCCTATTCTAAATTACATAAATTTCAATGCTCTTTTACCTTACCAGCCCTTAAAAGGGCCATTTGTGGGGGCATGCCCCAAAAAGTTCAGCTCTTTTGCCTGTAAAATAAAAATACAACCCCCCCCCAACATTAAAACCCACCACCCACATACCCCTAATCTAACCCAAACCCCCCTTACAAAAACCTAACACTAATCCCCTGAAGATCATCCTACCTTGAGTCGTCTTCACTCAGCCGAGCCACCGATGGAACTGAAGAGGGCATCCGGAACGGAAGAAGTTAATCCTCCAAGCGGCGCTGAAGAAATCTTCCATCCGATGAAGTCATCATCCAGGCGGCGCTGAAGAAGTCTTCGATCCGGCCGATGTCATCTTCAAAGAGGCGCTGAAGAGGTCTTCTATCCGGGCGAAGTCATCTTCCAAGCCGGGTCTTGAATCTTCCTTCCGCCGACGCGGAACCACCTTCTTCACCGACGGACTACGACGAATGACGGCTCCTTTAAGGGACGTCATCCAAGATGGCGTCCCCTCAATTCCGATTGGCTGATAGGATTCTATCAGCCAATCGGAATTAAGGTAGGAAAATCTGATTGGCTGATGGAATCAGCCAATCAGATTCAAGTTCAATCCGATTGGCTGATCCAATCAGCCAATCAGATTGAGCTCGCATTCTATTGGCTGATCGGAACAGCCAATAGAATGCGAGCTCAATCTGATTGGCTGATTGGATCAGCCAATCGGATTGAACTTGAATCTGATTGGCTGATTCCATCAGCCAATCAGATTTTCCTACCTTAATTCCGATTGGCTGATAGAATCCTATCAGCCAATCGGAATTGAGGGGACGCCATCTTGGATGACGTCCCTTAAAGGAGCCGTCATTCGTCGTAGTCCGTCGGTGAAGAAGGTGGTTCCGCGTCGGCGGAAGGAAGATTCAAGACCCGGCTTGGAAGATGACTTCGCCCGGATAGAAGACCTCTTCAGCGCCTCTTTGAAGATGACATCGGCCGGATCGAAGACTTCTTCAGCGCCGCCTGGATGATGACTTCATCGGATGGAAGATTTCTTCAGCGCCGCTTGGAGGATTAACTTCTTCCGTTCCGGATGCCCTCTTCAGTTCCATCGGTGGCTCGGCTGAGTGAAGACGACTCAAGGTAGGATGATCTTCAGGGGATTAGTGTTAGGTTTTTGTAAGGGGGGTTTGGGTTAGATTAGGGGTATGTGGGTGGTGGGTTTTAATGTTGGGGGGGGTTGTATTTTTATTTTACAGGCAAAAGAGCTGAACTTTTTGGGGCATGCCCCCACAAATGGCCCTTTTAAGGGCTGGTAAGGTAAAAGAGCATTGAAATTTATGTAATTTAGAATAGGGTAGGGATTTTTTTTATTTTGGGGGGTTTGTTATTTTATTAGGGGGCTTAGCTTAGGTGTAAGTAGCTTAAAATTGTTGTAATATTTTTAACATGTTTGTAACTTAATTTTTTATTTTTTGTAACTTAGCTTTTTTTTATTTTTGTACTTTAGTTAGTTTATGTAATTGTATTTCATTGTAGTTCTTTGTAGGTAGTTTATTTAGTTAATTTAATGATAGTGTAGTATTAGGTTTAATTGTAACTTAAGTTAGGAATTATTTTACAGGTAATTTTGTATTTCTTTTAGCTAGGTAGTTATTAAATAGTTAATAACTATTTAATAACTATTCTAACTAGCTAAAATAAATACAAAGTTACCTGTAAAATAAATATAAATCCAAAAATAGCTATAATATAAGTATTAATTACATTGTAGCTATCTTAGGGTTTATTTTACAGGTAAGTATTTATTTTTAAATAGGAATAATTTATTAAAGTATAGTGTAGTGTTAGGTGTAATTGTAACTTAGGTTAGGATTTATTTCACAGGTACATTTCTCTTTATTTTAGCTAGGTAAGCTATTAAATAGTTAATAACTATTTAATAGTTATTGTACATGGTTAAAATAAATTGAAAGGTACCTGTAAAAAAAAATAAATCCTAAGATAGCTAGAATATAATTATTATTTATATTGTAGCTATATTAGGGTTTATTTTAAAGGTAATTATTTAGTTTAAAATAGGATTCATTTAGTTAATAAGAGTTAATTTATTTAGATTTATTTAATTAATATTTAAGTTAGGGGGGCGTTATGGTTAGGGTTAGACTTAGGTTTAGGGGTTAATCATTTTATTACAGTGGCGGCGGCGTAGTGGGGGGCAGGATAGGGGTTAATACATTTAATATAGGTTGCGGCGGGTTCAGGGAGCGGCGGTTTAGGGGTTAATACATTTATTATAGTTGCGGTGGGCTCCGGGAGCGGCGGTTTAGGGGTTAATATGTATAGAGTAGCTTGCGGTGGGCTCCGGGAGCGGCGGTTTAGGGGGTAATAACTTTATTTAGTTGCGGCGGTGTAGGGGGGTCAGATTAGGGGTGTTTAGACTCGGGGTACATGTTAGGGTGTTAGGTGTAGACAGCTCCCATAGAAATCAATGGGATGTCTGTCAGCAGCGAACTTGTACTTTCGCTATGGTCAGACTCCCATTGATTCCTATGGGATCCGCCGCCTCCAGGCTGGCGCTTTGAAAACCAGGTACGCTGGGCCGTAAAAGTGCCGAGCGTACCTGCTAGTTTTTTGATAGCTAGCAAAAGTAGTGAGAATGTGCCGCACTTGTGTGCGGAACATCTGGAGTGACGTAAGAATCGATCTGTGTCGGACTGAGTCCGGCGGATCGAAGCTTACGTCACAAAATTCTACTTTTGCCGGTCTCGAGCCTTTGATAACTAAGGCGTATCAGCCTCGCCACAAATACGCTGCGGAATACGCAGCGTATTTGAGGTTGACGGCTTGATAACTAGGCCCCACAATATAACACTTTATTAAAAATTATTATTGCATAAATATGCTTTTTTATGTTTTCATCTTCTTAACTGCAATGGGCTATATACAGTAGGTCTATATAATAGTACATATGTCTTTATGTGTTTATATGTGTCTGTAAATACAAATACATAAATACATATGTACACACACACACACACACACACATATATATATATATATATATACAGTATATATATAGTTCCATAAATAGCATGCACTCACTGGTTTTGTGCAAAAAGTGCTTTATTGACACAGAAAAATGATCAGTAACGTTTCGGGGATCTCACCCCTTCATCAGAACTCTACTGAAATAATTATATATACATATATATTTTTAGACATATATACAGTATGTATGTATCTCTATGTTAAAGCCCTTTGCCTGCATTTTTTTTCTAACAACGGAGACCTCATAATTTTTTTGTTCAATTTTTTCTTAATAATTTTTATCAGATGGTGTTATAATGAGTGTAACTGTACTTTGTAATACATTTTTTATGTGTTTTGCGACACTTTTTTCACAAAACAGTTAACCAGAGCTCTGAGCACAGTAATCATTTTTGCGCTCACGTGTTCGGGTTTACTTTTGACCCATAATATGATCGCTAAACCCGACACACGAAACACCTGCAATAAACCCCTTTTTCGCTTGTGCGTAACTAAACACACCGCTCATAGTCTGGCCCTATATAATGTTTTTTCAGCAGATCCAACAGATTCAAACTATAATGTAACTTTATGTATATATCATGATGTGAGAACTGTGCAACAAAATAGTGAAAAAATTATATTTTTATTAAAATTGTAATAAATCAGGTTGTAAACAATAGTGTGTGTGTGTTTTTTTTCTAAACTATATAGTTAAAAAGAAGGGGTAATCCTTACATAAATAACATATTTGCATATAGGGGCTCCCATTAGCCTTAATGCAAATAAATGGACATTTATTCATGCCAGGTGGTCACTATTACCACAGTGATCTCCTTGCTATTAAAACTTATGCATGGGCTTTGTTGTAAAACAAGGGTCCATGGGGGTCTTTAGGCCTTTTTTATGGGCTGTTGTAAGTGCGTAGAGACCGCCTCATTAAAAAAAAAAATAAGGGCTAGATTAAAAAAAAAAATTGTGAAAACTCTGCTAGTGTTAAGCTTTTTGCGCTAGTCGTGTTGCATTCGTATTACAAGTAAAAAAACAACAACGTATTTTGCGCAAGCAGTAACCCGAAAAGCACAAAAATCCTAACTTGAGTTTTCTCGTGCGTGTGCATGTATTCCCCCATAGAAATCAATGGAGAAAACAAAGTGGGAAAAAAACCTAACATTCTAGATCGCGCAAACTACATCGCATTTTCGCATTCTCCATAGAAGTCGATGGATAAAAGAAAATAGTTTAAAGAAAAAAAAACATCGGGCAAACAATATAGCATAGTCGCATTAGCAAATGTAAAATAGTTACAGTAAATACATAGTTAAAGGGACAGTGAAGTCAAAATCAAAGTTTTGAAATTAAGATAGAACATGCAATTTTAAACAACATAACAATTTACTTCTGTTATCAAATTTGCTTTGTTCTCTTGGTATCTTTTATTAAATAGTAAAACTATGTAGGCTCATAAGAGCATAGGAGTGTGCACGTGTCTTTAGTACTCTATGGCAGCAGTATTTTGCAAAATTGTATAACAAAGCTACAAATAATGTTGCTGCCATAGAGTACTTAAGAAATATGAACACTCCTGAGCTCTTATGCGCCTACCTAGTTTTACTCTTAAATAAAAGTTACAAGCGAACAAAGAAAGTTTAGATGCCGGCCCATTTTTGGTGAACAACCTTGGTTGTTCGTGCTGATTGGTGGATAAATTCACCCACCAATAAACAAGTGCTGTCCAGGGTCTGAACCAAAAAATGGGTTGGCTCCTTCGCTTAGATGCCTTCTTTTTCAAATAAAGATAGCAAGAGAATGAGGAAAAATTGCTAATAGGAGTAAATTAGAAAGTTGCTTAAAATTCCATGCTCTATCTGAATCACGAAAGAAAAAAATTGGGTTCAGTGTCCCTTTAATGGCAACAGGCTCTAATGCACTTATCTTTGAGCCCATATAACTTTTTTGTGCAATAGTTTTTTTAATTATAATTTTTATTAGACAGTGTTATTAGGAGTGTAAATGTACTTTGTAATGTATTTGTGAAGAGATTTGTGCAATTTGTTTTGTTTCCGAAAATCAGTTAACTACAGCTCTGAGATTACGGTAAAGATTGAAGTGTAAAGAGCGATTGGCGCTAGGCGCAACCACTATTTCGCTCCCACTTGTAATATCAATGTACTGAAAATGGCATGCAAAAACACGATTACACTAGCGCAAAACCCTTTGTGCCTCACTTGTTTGCCCCTAAATGTATTAGTATTTTAGTAGACAAGCCTGTAAAATAAAGGTGTGTGTTTTTTATAAACTCTGTATTAAAAAAGAATTAGCGGCCTTTTGGTATATTTATATAACTTTGATTTTTTCACAGGTGCTCCATGAGCCTCTGCTCAATAAATGCACACTTTTATTCATGCCAGCGATCCATAGTGATCAACTGGGATGTTTAAAACTTATATAGGGGTTTTATTTTAAAGAGGGTCTTCTGGGCTTTAGAATGTTTGAATGTGATATGTTTTACATTATACAGGTTTATTTCATTTACATTATTTTTTTATTCTTATTTTACTAGTACTTAACACCCCCACACACTGCTTAAAAGAGATCCAATTCCCTTTCAACAATGGGTCTTTATGAAACAATGGGTCGCTAGGATGTAAGGGAGCTGAGATTGAGAGTTTAAAGGGACCTGAAACCCACATTTTTTCTTTCATTAGAAAGTGCATGCAATTTTAAACAACTTTCTAATTTTACTTCTAATTACTAAACTTGCTTCATTCTCTTGTTATCCTTTGCTGAAAAGCATATCTAGATATGCTCAGCAGCATGCTGATTGGTGGCTGCACATAGATGCTTTGTGTGATTGGCTCACCCATGTGCATTGCTATTCTTCAAAAAGGATATCTAAATAATGAAACAAATTAGATATTAGAAGTAAATGGGGTGTAGTGTTATTTAAAATTGTATTCTCTACTGAATCATGAAAGAAAATATTGAGGCTTATAGTGACCCTTTAAACACTTAACTCATATCAAGCTACCTTAAATCCTGCACAGCTACTGTTGCACTTCTTGGTTTCTGGGGCTTGGTGGTTGTCACCCACGCCCATACGTGGTCCCAGGAGGGCATTGCTGCTTCTGAGCCTACCTAGGTATGCTTTTCAACAAGGATACCAAGAGAACACAGCATATTAGATAATAGAAGAAAATTAGAAATGTGTCTTAACTTTGCATTCCCTCTGACTCATAAAAATGTAACTTTATGGCCCCTTTAAAAGACAATTAAAACCGTCTCTTTATTTGGATCATTTTTAGAAAGGACAAAATCAGCAGAGTTTTTCTGCACTTGCCATTCTAACCTATCTGGACAGCTTGTCATATACCTCAGGCAAAAAAAGGGTTTAATGGAATTCCTACATGAATGCCAATACTAAGCTACCATTTAGTTAACAACCTAAGAGGAGATTAAGATGATTTTTCCCCAAAATGTTTAGGTAGGTCATATTATTTGTAAAAAAAAGTTTCTAATTTACTTATATTATCAAATGCATTTGTTCTCACTTTATTCTTTGTTGAAAGAATAGTATTGCACTTGTCTAGAGAACTATATAGCAGCAGTTTTGCAAGAACTCCTTTGAACATTAGATTGCAACAGTGTTTGCACAATTTATAACGTTGTTAAATGCGTTCTTGCACAGCTGACACATCTTACACTCAACAAAGGATACCAAGATATAGAGCAAATATGATATGAAGTAATTGGAATTTTTTTTTTTAAATGTATTTATTTAAGTGCATTACCCTATCTTAATATGAAGGAAAAAATTCGTTTCTTGTCTTTTAAAAAATATTTTGGGGCTAAGAGGTTTCAAGGGCTCTGTGGTCAAGATTGAACTTATATATATTTTTGTCTTACCTGCTGTGGAATTTCATCTCCATCCATTTGTTTGGGATTATAATTATTTACTACTATTTTTTTGTACTTCACATAATTGGAAAATTATTGGACTTCAATCTTATATTATTTGCATAATTTTGGAAAATGTTATCACTTGTCTATGTTTGTGTACTGCATTATATGGGTCTATATGTGTATTCATTTTGTTATAAATTCATATATTGAGATTTGTAGCATTTGAATTTAATGTAGATAGATATTTTTAAAAGGGACCATTTCGGCCAAAATTGAAATACAAATAGATGAATTACATCTTTAAATAGAAGCTTATTTTCAATATACATTTATTAGCAAAAAATTATTTTAGTTATCACTGTTTTAGTGCTAACATTTTTCTATGCATGTGCCTTGTCAAGCATAGTTAGATATTCTCAGTGCACCAGCATTTGAAATACTGCAGCTGCTCAGAGCACCAGTGGGGCTTGTATCATGTCAGCAGTTAACAAACGGAAGTCATTACCAGAACAGGATCTTAGGCTGTCCGAGAAAGTGCTGTATTTAAAATGCTGGTGCACGGTGCATACTTAAATATACATTTGAAACAGCTATAGCTTTTATTAGAAGCTTTTTTGCTAGTACATGTATATTACAAAAATAGTTCTATTCAAAACTAAAATGCATCCATGTGAATTACAGTTTGGACTGGAATGTCCCTTTAAAATACACTTAAGCCCTAAGGCTTTATTTTATATTGCCATTTCAAAATATATACATTTTCCAGGAAAACAGATGTTTCAAAAACTTGTAGGGAGTGTTGCTGCCCACCAATTGCACTCTTATTAGCTAGTATGGGGCCGATTTGTGCCATGATAAATCTGGCCCCAATCCGGCTAATAAGACTGCAATTGGTGGCCAATGCAGCTGTTTCTTAAGACCGCTGCCTCCTGCTCTGAGGCTGCGGTCCTGCAATCCGCCCGATCGTGTACGATCGGGTTGATTGACACCCCCTGCTACTCGGTCGATTGGCTGCAAATCTGAGGGGGTGGCATTGCACAAGCAATTCACCAGAACTACGTGGTGCAATGTTAAATGCGTCAGCTTATGCTGTTGGCATTTAGCAATGTCTGGCGGACATGATCCGCTACAGCGGATCATGTCCATCAGAATTGATAAATCGGCACTTAGTTTCTATTGTACAAAACAGTATTGCAGAAAAATGTTAATTCTGCTAGATTTACAATCAAAATAAAAAATATAAAAATACACTTTTAAAGTCCCGGAAATCCTTATTACACTTTATTATTTATTTATAACTGCTTAGGTTTTTGCATTGAGACAAATGGAGTTAAAGGGATAGTATACACCAATTTTTCATATAACTGCATGTAATAGACACTACTATAAAGAATAATATGCACAGATACTGATATACAAATCCAGTATAAAACCTTTTAACAACTTACTTAGAGACTCCCAGTTTAGCACTGTTGATGGGTTAGGCTGGGACACCCACTGAAATGGGATGATAGCAGAATCCCCCCATCTCCTGAATTTGAAAAGACCCCATTATACAAACAGAAGCAATCTGAAGTCTGTATACATCAGTATACATCTACATTTTTGGGGCTTTGTTAGGAGTTGAAATCAGCACAATGTTATTTAAAGATAAGCAGAAATATATTTTTTACAAAACACACCCAGATGGGCTATATAAATATATCATCTACAAAAGATTTATGCAAAGAAAAATCTAGTGTACAATGTCCTTTTACGGAGCTATCAAATGTGCCTGGGAGGCTATGGGTTAAAAAGTAAAACTATGCAGTTTCCTGTTCAAGTGATGTGATTGTGAAGAACAAAAGTAAATATAAAGCTCTTACTTGTAATATCTCAGTTCATTGTCAAAAGGGTCAGGTCCCATTTAGTTACATTTAAATCAGTGTTGCCATGTTGATCTGGATCATATCTGCAGACTGGCCCTCTCAGCATACCCACAATTGACATTACAGGCAAAACGCAGCTCCCCCTGCACCAATAACTGCAAACAGGATTGACAATAGCATCTGGGGAGGGAGACAAGATGTTAACAAAATCCATACTGAGAGACATACTTTATCAGGCCTATATGAAGCCAGCTAAGTCAGTGATGGGAAGCAATGTGTTCTGTGAAGGCCCAAAATGGCAACAAGAATTATTTAAACTTCTTCTAACTGTGTGGGGAATTTGTGTTATGGTGTATAATTATGTATGCTAATCTATACTAATTAGCATGACCAATATTTGTTGTCCAAGGATGGTGGTGACCCTATCAATTGCAGATCTTCTAATAGCAATAATAGTGTAGGTCATGTCAGATAAAAAAAACAATATTTTGTTGGGTAGTAAGCAAACGGTATGCAATATAAACAATGTACTTTTAAAGCGGTGACATTTTATTGGCACCTTGATGCAGTGTGTCTAATATATACGTGAAACGCGTAGGCTGCCAGGAAAGGACCAACAGTTTTGAAAGTGCATGTATTGAATAAAGTTCAATTACAATCCAAATAAATAGTTTGTCATGAGTTTAGTGGGTAGTTTAGTGGGTTAAGAATTTAAGAATGTGTTAAGTGGTAGAAGAAGTTGTGCATATTCTTTATGAGCTAAAACAGAGAAATATGTATTATCTGAGGGCTGCAGAAAAAAAGAGGCTAGGGGCTACTAAGCTTCCAAGTGCCACATATGGGCTCCAGCTACTACTTGCTTATCACTGTGTCTAGTGTTGGTATGAAATAAGTTACTCACCCCCCCAGCGATTGTTGCAACAGCCTTTTTTTCCTGTGGCATGAATGTGAATTGCAGGAATAAGGATCTGGAATGGAATGTGAGAGGTTACTAGTGCTACAGACTAGTAAAAAAGCTTAAAGGGACAATGAAGAGTGATATAATAACTTTAATACATAATTTCTCATCCTGTTTCTAATGTATATTCTATATATGTTAAAGAAACATTGAGGTCAGTTTTATATATGCAAAATATATATACAAGATGTGTGCTATATAGCATTTAAAATAGATTTCGGGCCAGATTACAAGTGGCGCACTAAAAGTTACTGGTGAACGATATCTGGTTTATCATAGGTGTTTGCGCGTCGTATGTAGCGCTCGTATTAGTTGAAAGTAAATGCAATCGCTTGAGCGCAATTGAAGTTAATGCACGTCAAGATATCGTGACCTCAGAGCTTTGGTTATCTGTTTTGCAAACAGAAAAGTGTCATAAAACACATAAAAAATACATTGAAAAGTACAGTTACACTGAAATTAACACTATTTAATAAAAATTATTAAATAAAAATATTGTGCAAAAAAATTATAAGGGCTCAAAGATATGAGGTCTCAGGTGTTAGAAAAAAAAAGGCAGGCAAAGGGCTTTAATCTAGAGATACATACATATATAAATTTGTGTGTGTGTGTCCATATATGTATACATATGTGTTTATGTATTTATATGTGTATATATGTGTTTACAGATACATATACTCATATAAACACGTAAACACATATATATATATATATATATATATATATATATATAGAGAGAGAGAGAGAGAGAGAGAGAGAGAGAGAGAGAGAGAGAGAGAGATTTGAGTAGCCGTGTTAGTCCAGAGAATTAGATATCAAAATAACAAGAGTATTGCATTGAGCAATGATACTTTTTTATTGGACTAACTATACATTTATAAGATGACAAGCTTTCGGAAGAATGTCTTCCTTTTTCAAGTCTGAAGCAATACTGTCCAATTTAATTGAATTTACAGATTATATATTAAAACACAGGCTAAAAAGACAGAAAGTGTTACAGAGGTCTGAATGCAGGGTTAGGAGGGGGGGTCTTAAAATCATGAGGGGGGTTTAGGAGACAGAGGCAGACAGTGTCCAGTGAAGTATAACAGACAGGAGAAATATATGGTTATACACAAAGCATATACTGACATAAAGCTATATATCAACATAGAATCAATATGAATAAAGATGTGAAATAAGGTATACAGGGGAATATAAGATAGTCAAAAAAGGAGAAAGGAAAAAAAAAAAGGGGGGAATAATAATAATGACAAAAGTATGGACATAGGCTTACCTACGTACCTATGCATAGAGAGTGTGGAATATACAATGTAATTGACTACAGTATATGAAAGTACATTACAAAAATGTTTGAAAATGGGTTAAGAGTCCACATTTAGTCCAGAATTTAGCATATATATATGTGTGTGTGTATATATATATATATATGTGTGTGTGTATATATATATATATATATATATATTTATATGTGTGTGTGTAGTGTGTGTGTGTATATATATATATATATATATATTATAATATATAGATATGTGTGTGTGTGTTTATATATATATGTGTGTGTGTGTGTGTATATATATATATTATATATATATATATCTATATATATATATGAGTGTGTGTGTGTGTGTGTGTGTATTATATATTATTGTGTGTGTGTGTGTGTGTGATATATATATATATATGTGTGTGTGTGTGTGCATTGATGCCCTTTGCAGTCAAGTAGATGAAACATGGAAAAGCACATTTATGCAATATTCCTATTTAATAAAGTGTTATACTGTGTATTTACTGTAAAATATTTCACTTTCTAATGTTTGCACAATAGCAGAATATCTTCTCAGTATTTATAGATATGTATCTGTATATATCTATGCCTATATACAATTATCACTTTTTTTTGTGCCATTGACTTCTATGGGGGAATAGGTGAACGCACGTGTGGTCTGGTTTTTGCAAACATCAAGTTACTTTCAACTTGTAATACGCGTGCTAAACGACGCTTGCAAAAAACTTACTTGTAGCGAAGTAAGTGTACGAGCAGGAGTGTTAAATACCGATCCACTCGTAATCTGGCCCTTAGCAAAAAATTTAATTTTGTTTTTCAGTTTATGGGGTCGATTTATGAAGCAGCGGATGCTGCTTCTGACCCACTCCGCTTCAGGTTCACCTGAAACGGAAGTTAAGAAGCAGCGATCGTAAGACCGCTGCTCCTTAACTCATCCGCCATCTCTAAGGAGGCAAACAGCAATCAGCATGATTGGATACGATCAGGTTGATTGACAGCCCCTGCTAGCGGTCGATTGGCCGAAAATGTGCAGGGGGTTGCATTGCACAAGCATTCACTAGAAATGCTTGTGCAATGATAAATGCCGACAGCGTATGCTAGAGCGGATCATGTCCGCCCGCACATTGTTAAATCGGCCCCTATGGCTTAAAATACCCTCTTGAATATGTTTATCTTAGTCACCACAATAAAATGAAAAAGGCAAAGCACTCTGGGAGTAGCTCACAATCTTAAAAAACTCTTAGTTATTAATCATACAAATTTAAAATTTTCACCTGATGTACACAGATTAAATAAGCACCTGTGATCATATGATCATTATTAATTATTTTTAGTTGTGAAGCCATGATGGAGCCATGTTTTTAAGCATAAAAAGTCTAATAAACAATGTTTTACTGTGGCTTTCAGCCTATTACCACATCTTTTGCCTAATTATTGTCCACTTAAAGGAATGTGTTTGCAAATATACTTTCTTAGGATTGAGAACAATACTAATGCTGAGATGAATGAGACAAATGAGATCTTCACACAAGGATTTATATACATTAAGTTCATGATTGATCTGTTATATACTTGTAGCAGCCGTGTATATAGTTTGTCTATCTGCATATACATTGGTGATATAACTGGATAAGCCTATTATTTATGTATGTGCCACTCCCCCCCTTAAACACTCTCTATTTGAGTACTATATGGGCAGTTCTTGTTGTATTATCTTTATCTCACATGTTTTGCTGTGGCCAATAAGGGACAGCTATAAACGCTCTCCTCCATTGATCAAGCAATCACTGTGAAACATGTAACAGGGTCAAGGGTTTGAAGTTAGCAGGATCCACTGAGCCATTATAAAGGCACGTAAAACATTTTCAGAGTTAAAAAGTTGGCAAAATAAACAATGCAAATATATTTTATATTTTTTTCTTAATTAAACATTTTTTTGGTGAATTACATTATTTAATGTTCCGTTAAATGTGAATGTTGAAATTGATCCGTGAGCTTATAAGTAATGCATATTACTGGGCCTCAGTATGACGAGAATTTTAAAGCATTTGCATTAAGTACAGCCCTGCAGCATGAATTTACATTAGTTATTATAAGGTAATGCACATAGATTTTGTGTGAATATCTATAAATCTTATATTGCCATTATTATATTTATTGCTATTTGTACAAAAGTATTTTTATTCTGCATTTCATTTTGCAAACACTGTTCTAATTCATTAGGGAGAGGAAATGGACTTACCATTATTCCACCTCCGACTATCCCTCCTACACTTCGCACTTCTTGCGTTATCTTTGTTCCTGCATCTTTAATATATTCTGTGCTCCAGTCTGGGAAGAAAAGGATGAGGTTGCTGATAATGCAGATGAAAGCAAATGGGTACAAACATGCCCCAATAAACTTGGAACACTTCCCAGTGCACATTTTAAGTGAGATTATGGCTGTTAAGCTGGCTGTGAAGAAGACACATATCCTACTGTTTTATAAAGACAAACCCATCCCTAGCTGCAAAAAAAGTCACAAGACTGGAATTTGGACCTATTATCACACGGCTAATATATAGTAAATGTCATGTGTAAGTTACTAATTCACACACTGAAACATTATCATATGACTGTGAAATGGAGACTCCATGACATCATATGAGACCACCTGTTACTATAATGTGTAATGTGTAAATAAACCCTGTTACCTGGGAAATCAACTAATTGACTCTACTGCTGGACTGCTGATGTTATAAATAAAGTTGTCACATGGTGCATTGTAAAACCTTAACAACGGTTTAATGCATAATGATCAGCAAACAAGGAGTGTACTGTCCAAGCAGAAATATAATGTCATTTTTAAAAGATCATAGTCTTTGCATATCACAAGGTATCTTGGATTATATGCACCTCAGCACTCACCTACAATGACAGCTTCTTAGAGGCAGCTCTAGGTCAATGCCCTGTACAAGATCTCCAACTGCTGCTTCTTTTTCCTCCCCATCTAATAACAAGGATTTGACCCCATTGTACCAGCAACAAAGACAGTTTGGTCCAAACTCCCCTTAGTGGACAAAAGCAAAGTGATTATTTAACCCCCTCTATGCTAGTTACACACAAATCAGGGATTTCTTAACTGCCAGTGGAACATACAGAGTAGTGTTTTGTGCCAGCAACACTCATATTTTAGTTATCTTAGTATCCTTTGCTGCCAGTAATACACATTTGTCAATAATGTAGCCATTTTGTGCCTGCATCTCACCCACAGATCAGTGATTTCATCTCTGCCACTAAAACATATACATAGGCTATTTTATTTAAATGTAATTTGTTCCATTAGGCTAGCTCTGTGCCTGAGTATGATTTAAATTACATGTATGGACCCTCCACCCCCCTTTAGTCAGCTATAAACTACAGTGAGGCGCAGATCAGATTCATCTAGTGCCCCCCTTTTATGGCAGACTAGGTGTAAAGCCTGCTCAGAGGGCAGTCTATTTATTATTAAACTACAAAACCCCAAAGCTAAAATTACACAAAATAAAAAATGTAAAATTACAGAAAAAAAAATTAACAAAGATATCCAAAATAAAAATATTAAACCTAAACTAATACCCCTATAAAAAATCCCCCCAAAAACAAAAACACCCCCTAATTTAATACTAAACTACCAATAGCCCTTTAAAGGGCTTGCTTTTGCAGGGCATTGCCCTAAGTTAAACAGCTCTTTTACCTAAACAAATTACCAATTACCCTCTAACAGTAAAAACCCCCACACACCAAACCCCCCCCATTCAGCTCTTTTACTGCCCTTAAAAGGGCAATCAGCTCTTTTCCAGCCCATTAAATCCCTAATCTTAAAAATAAAAAAAAAATAAAAAAATCCTAAAACTAAGCCCCAAATAGGTACTCACCGTTCAGCAGGCGTCAGGTTACGTGTTTTTTGGTCAATTTGTGCGGGTGGTTGCATATTTTTCTTTTTTAAGGCTTCGGGTTTGCCTACGCTGCATCCAGGTGGATTCCAAAAATGGCCGGGTGGTGGAAGAATCCACCTACGGTGGATTCAATCACCACCCTGCCATTTTCGGAATCCACCAGGATGCAGCTTCGCTGCATCCAGATGGATTCTTTTGGCTGCGCGCGCGGCCAACATTTTTTTGACTGCCTCGCCCAGCCAACATTCCTTTGAGGATGTGTGCACAACTGGTGACACCGACAGACGCATTACAAACGCGATTATAGTATAGATATGCCCTAAGGGTAAGACACAAAATAAATTAACTGTTTATTGGTCTTGCTGCATATTATTGTTTAAAACTCACACATATGCTGCCTCATGTGACAGCACTGTCAGCAGGTGTATGGAGTGAGTAAAGGGATTATCAGCTCTGGGCCTTGCTGCCATATTGTATTTTTTAGATTGGTGGGGATTTTTTAATCCATTTTTTTTTTTTTACATTAACTTAACCTTTCCGATTAAGACACAGATCCAACCCCAACAACTCAATATATGAAATTTTGTAGGAGGATAGATCATATATCTTATAATTTAAAGAAAGGTAAAAATGAGCAGCATAAACATACACTGAAAAAACATAGCACATTTTTGAGAGAGATAGATAGATAAATAGACAGATGGATAGAAAGATAGAAAGAGAGAGTGATAGATATATAATAGATAGATATATAAGATAGATAGATGTAGCGAAAGATAAATGTAGAGAAAGATAGATAGATGATAGAGAAAGACAGAGAGAGAGAGAGATAGATATATAGATAGATGATAGATAGAGAGATAATAGATAGATAGATAGATAATAGAGAGATGTAGAGAAAGATTGAAAAATTATAGAGAGAGACCAAGAGAGATAGATAGACAGACAGACAGAAAGATAGATGATAGGTAGGTATATAAGGTCAGTGTATTAATATAGCACTATATATTGTGCTACACTATCACCATAAAATCTGCTACACCTGGACATCCAACATGCATCAATTGAAACTCATATATAATTTTTACAATTAAAGGTCAGTGACTTATGAAGGGGTCATCCACTATATAAGATCAAAAATTACCTAAATTATTTATTAAGGTGTATTTGTCTCTTATTCTATGGGGCATATTTATCAAGCTCATAGTCTTGAGAAAGGCCTGTTAACAGGCCGAAACGCGTCGACATACTACTGGTAAGCATATTTTCAATACCCTAACATGGTGTTATATCTGTTCTACAGGATTGTATTTTTATCTATTTTCCACAGGATTATTCAGGATTTTTTTATTATCGGATGGGATTCCACTAACAGGATTTGCTAGAAGTTCACACCAACTTTGATAACATCTCCTTTCTTTTTTTTTTTCTTTTTTTTCTTTTTGTGTCACCCTATATTGACCTGGAATACACAAAGTTTTTGATTTTCTTTTTTGATTTTTTTTTTTGTGATCCACCTTCACACATTTTAAAATTTTTACCTTTATTGAAATTTTATCCCAAGATTTGGCCACCTTCATATTTATTATCTCATCACATTTGAGGATTTGAACAGGGATTTCACTATTTTCAGCACAGACATAACCTTTTCCCCTTGTTAGACTTATTGGACACAATATTTGGGACATTGAGACTCTAACTATCACATAGCGACATTCCACCAAATTTGCCAATCTCCAAGGCACTTTCCTAGGAACATATTTTTGACAAGTTAACTCTCTCTGTATACACTATAAATTTGTGTCATCTTTTAATACTGTTGATTTTATGGAATGTTAATTTTATGGAATGTTAACTTTATTTTATTGTATACTACTCATGGTTCCATGATTTTATAACTATTATTGATTTATACTGTATTTTTATCAGCTCAAACTGCTTGTAATAAACCGATTGCTATAAACTATTATCATCTCACTATTCGACCCAAACACCTCAACCTTGACTATAGGCGCTCACTTCATCTACACATATTACTTTGTCCCTTTTTCTAAGGGGCATATTTATCAAGCTCCATATGGAGCTTGATGCCCCGTGTTTCCAGCGAGCATTCTGGCTCGCCGGAAACAGAAGTTATGAAGCAGCGGTCTAAAGGCCGCTGCTCCATAACCTGTCCACTTGCTCTGAGGCGGCGGACAGAAATCAACCCGATTGGGTTGATTGACACCCCCTGTTAGCGGGCGATTGGCCGCAAATCTGCAGGGGGCGGCATTGCACCAGCAGTTTTCAAGAACTGCTGGTGCAATGATAAATGCCAACAGCATATGCTTTCTGCATTTATCAATGTGCAGCGGATATGATCCGCTGTATCGGATTATGTCCACTCCCACCATAATAAATAGGCCCCTATGTATGAACAACAATCAAGGCAATTAGGGACTGCACCTGGGAACATTGGCATAGAAAGGGTCCAGTTAGGAATAAGATGTAGTGATCTGGACAACATTTTATTGCAACATGAGTCCAGAATGATATTCAGTTTCAAATTTTATTTTTATTAAGTATTAGGAATATGACACTGAGTAAAATACCTAAATTTCCTATTTTATTGAAAGGGTAAAATAACTAATTGTCATGGGATGTTCCTAGAAGAAGAAATTTCTCACTGCTATAAGTGGCAGATTTAAATGTGAAACTATCAACTGGAAGAAGCCCGACAAGGTGAAATATACTTAGGCAACGCAATGAAAACTCCTCCTTTTATTACATGGACTGCTGTGGATTACTTTATAATCACTCAGCCAAAAGTGTGAACAGTGCAGCAGCTATACCGGAAGGTGAACCTGTTTAGTGTGGGTGCTGTAATTATTTTCTCTATAGTTCGAACTGGCAAAGGATCTCGGCTACAAGATACATTGAGAACACTGCCCTATAACTATGGGCTAGATTTCAAATGGCGCGCTAACAATATAGTATGCGCAAGACTGAAATATCGTGCCTGCGTTAACTTGCGCTCATATTAAGTTGAACATAAACACAACCACATGAGTACATATCAAGTTTGCGCTTTTCAGATTAGCACGACTGTAGTCCTTGCAAAAAGGGTTAAGACTAAATAGCATCAAACACAACATAAATACATTAAAGGGACATAATACTCATATGCTAAATCACTTGAAACTGATGCAGTATAACTGTAAAAAGCTGACAGGAAAATATCACCTGAGCATCTCTATGTAAAAAAGGAAGATATTTTACCTCACAATTTCCTCAGCTCAGCAGAGTCAGTTCTGTGTAAAAAGTTATACTCAGCAGCTCCCAGCTGCAGGTAAAAAAATTAAAAAAAATGAAGAAATGAACAGCAGCCAATCAGCATCAGCAGTGCTGAGGTCATGAACTCTTACTGTGATCTCATGAGATTTGACTTAACTCTCATGAGATTTCATAGTATGCTTCCTTTACCTGATTGGTGAAATAATATGAGAGTGCACGATGCTAGTCCCTTCAGATGTCCCAGGACAAACACACTAAAATGCTGCTTAGAAATCCTTTACAATGGGAGGTGGCTACTGAGGAACTTTTGAGGTAAAATATCTTTCTTTTTTACATAGAGATGTTCAGGTGATATTTTCTAATCAGCTTTTTACAGCTATGCTGCATCACTTTCAAGTGTTTAAACATTTGGGTATTATGGCCCTTTAAAACAAAGTGTTACACTTATATATACAACTGTCTGATAAAAATGAGTCAGATTCATATTAAAAATAAAAAGTTATAAGGGTTAAAAGGTATATGTTAATATTTGAATGGAAAGGGCTATTATGGATATATACATACATATACAGAACATGTCTAAATTGATGTGTGTTTATATATATATAATATATATATATATATATATATATATATATATATATATATACTGTACATATGTAAATGTGTTTACATGTGTATTTATGTTTATATGTGTATATATGTATGTATACACATATAAACACATATATACATACTGTATGTATAAATGTGTAAAATTTATCAAATGATTTATTTTCAAAAATCTCCTTGGACTAATGATGGTTTTCTGTTGAAAAACATTAGATACAATTGTGATCGACCCCCTTAGTATCTTATTTAAAATAAAGTTAATTGTACACCTTTAGGTGTAGCTGTATATCAATGCTTATATTTGTGTTTAAAATTTGGTGCATTATACCACTGTGGATAAAAATAAATAATTTTGAGTGCTTTTGTAAAGCCTCATTTCTTCCTTTTTTGCATTAATCACTTATTGAAACATAGACTTTACAACCAGTACTAACAAGCACTTTTTGCCCACCTACTAATATCCTACTAAAAAACTGAGCAATATCAATACTAGCTTGATGATTATTAGGCCGTATAAGACATTACAATTTAGAGATGGAGGGGTATATTTATCAAATGGCGGGCAGATATGATTCGCTGTAGCGATGCAAATGTAAGAAACAAAATCGCCACCAATGAAACATTAGCACATCATATTTAAAATTAACCAAACAAAGCAATTCCTCTCTGCAGCTTTAGATAGGAGGGTTTGGCCCTGTCTCCCACAATCCAGCTCTGGTAACCCTACGTTCCCTGTCCTCAAAATACATAATCCAGGGTTTCCACAAGTTTAAGAAGTGTTCTTTTTGATTCATTAGGTCAGCAGGTAAACTTTCCATTTGGTAATAGAGAGCAATTTTTCGTTCAATTATATTATAGTGAGGGACCTCAGTTTTCCAATAATTCTATTAAAAATTATTTTAAAAAACATTGCACAAAAAAACTTTTAAGGGCTCAAATATTTGAGGTCTCAGGCAGGAAAAGAGCTTTAATACATACATATACATGTCTAAATATATTTATATGTTTATATATGTATGCATATGTATTTATGTGTGTATATATGTATTTACAGACATATATACACATATACATATGTATACTTTTATAGACATATATATATATATATATATATATATATACAGTATATATATATATATATATATATACAGTATATAGTGATGTCGCAAACTTAAAAATTTCGGTTCACGAACGGCGGACTCGAACTTCCGGTATTGTTTGCGAACCGCGCAAACCACCATTGACTTCAATAGGCAGGCGAACTTTAAAACCTACAAGGACTCTTTCTGGCCACAATAGTGATGGAAAAGTTGTTTCAAGGGGACTAACACCGGGACTGTGGCATGCTGGAGGGGGATCCCTGGCAAAACTCCCATGGAAAATAACATAGTTGATGCAGAGTCTGCTTTTAACCCATAAAGGGCCTAAATCACCTAACATCCCCAAATTGTTTGCAATAACGTGCTTTAAAACATCAGTTATGATGTTGTATCTATCAGGTAGTGTAAGGGTTACGGCCGCTTCACAGTGACAGAGCAAATTCCAAGTGTAACGCACCGCAAACAACCGCAAACAGTCCATTTGCACAACCACGAGATAGATAGATTTGATAGATAGATACATAGATTACATAGCTCAATAGATGCAATATACATATGATCGATACAAATTACATAGATCAATAGATGCAATATACATTTGATAGATACGAATTACATTGATCAATAGATGCAATATCCATTTGATAGATACAAATGTTATCGATCCAAAGATGCAATATACATTTGATAGAAACGAATTACATCAACAAAAATATGTAATATACATTTTATTGATCCGAATTACATCGATCAATAGATGCAATCTACATTTGATAGATACGTTTGATAGTTCGATCGATTTGATAGATAAATAAATACAGGGAGTGCAGAATTATTAGTCAAATGAGTATTTTGACCACATCATCCTCTTTATGCATGTTGTCTTACTCCAAGCTGTATAGGCTCGAAAGCCTACTACCAATTAAGCATCATCTCTGTAATGAGAAGGGGTGTGGTCTAATGACATCAACACCCTATATCAGGTGTGCATAATTATTAGGCAACTTCCTTTCATTTGACAAAATGGGTCAAAAGAAGGACTTGACAGGCTCAGAAAAGTCAAAAATAGTGAGATATCTTGCAGAGGGATGCAGCACTCTTAAAATTGCAAAGCTTCTGAAGCGTGATCATCGAACAATCAAGCGTTTCATTCAAAATAGTCAACAGGGTCGCAAGAAGCGTGTGGAAAAACCAAGGCGCAAAATAACTGCCCATGAACTGAGAAAAGTCAAGCGTGCAGCTGCCAAGATGCCACTTGCCACCAGTTTGGCCATATTTCAGAGCTGCAACATCACTGGAGTGCCCAAAAGCACAAGGTGTGCAATACTCAGAGACATGGCCAAGGTAAGAAAGGCTGAAAGACGACCACCACTGAACAAGACACACAAGCTGAAACGTCAAGACTGGGCCAAGAAATATCTCAAGACTGATTTTTCTAAGGTTTTATGGACTGATGAAATGAGAGTGAGTCTTGATGGGCCAGATGGATGGGCCCGTGGCTGGATTGGTAAAGGGCAGAGAGCTCCAGTCCGACTCAGACGCCAGCAAGGTGGAGGTGGAGTACTGGTTTGGGCTGGTATCATCAAAGATGAGCTTGTGGGGCCTTTTCGGGTTGAGGATGGAGTCAAGCTCAACTCCCAGTCCTACTGCCAGTTTCTGGAAGAAACCTTCTTCAAGCAGTGGTACAGGAAGAAGTCTGCATCCTTCAAGAAAAACATGATTTTCATGCAGGACAATGCTCCATCACACGCGTCCAAGTATTCCACAGCGTGGCTGGCAAGAAAGGGTATAAAAGAAGAAAATCTAATGACATGGCCTCCTTGTTCACCTGATCTGAACCCCATTGAGAACCTGTGGTCCATCATCAAATGTGAGATTTACAAGGAGGGAAAACAGTACACCTCTCTGAACAGTGTCTGGGAGGCTGTGGTTGCTGCTGCACGCAATGTTGATGGTGAACAGATCAAAACACTGACAGAATCCATGGATGGCAGGCTTTTGAGTGTCCTTGCAAAGAAAGGTGGCTATATTGGTCACTGATTTGTTTTTGTTTTGTTTTTGAATGTCAGAAATGTATATTTGTGAATGATGAGATGTTATATTGGTTTCACTGGTAAAAATAAATAATTGAAATGGGTATATATTTGTTTTTTGTTAAGTTGCCTAATAATTATGCACAGTAATAGTCACCTGCACACACAGATATCCCCCTAAAATAGCTAAAACTAAAAACAAACTAAAAACTACT
Source organism: Bombina bombina (assembly GCF_027579735.1). Lineage (NCBI taxonomy): Eukaryota > Metazoa > Chordata > Amphibia > Anura > Bombinatoridae > Bombina > Bombina bombina. The sequence continues at coordinate 849,535,581 of NC_069504.1, read as the reverse complement.
TCCAAAAATATTCAGCTTTGATATTAATGAGTTTTTTTGGGTTCATTGAGAACATGGTTGTTGTTCAATAATAAAATTAATCCTCAAAAATACAATTTGCCTAATAATTCTGCACTCCCTGTAGATTTGAAATAAATATAAATTTCGATGACAGAGTATAACAATAAGACATGCGGTCTGTGACCCGTGGTGTGTTAAGTAGTACTATTCTTAGTAGTTTACTACAACCTGTTACTCCCCCTATCGGGGGAGGTCTATATGGCCTTCATTTTTGGAACTGGTAGATGGAAGAAGATGATTGGTCTGTATTCCTACATACTGTTAATAGAAATATGATTGGTGGCACTAATTGGCTAGTTGGGCCTGGCACACAGGCTGGCAGGCAGGAGGAAAGTGCAATTCAAGGGCACTAGTAGACTGCAGATTCACAGTCAAAAAAGTGATGATTTACAATTTTTTCAATACTGTTAATAGAAATATGATTGGTGGCACAAATTGGCTAGTTGGGCCTGGCACACAGGCTGGCAGGCAGGAGGAAAGTGCAATTCAATGGCACGAGCAAACTGATGATTCACAATCGCAATCTAACAATTTTTAATTTTAAATATTAACAATACTGTTACAACAAATATGATTGGTGTAACTAGTTGGCAAGTCGGCCTGGCACACAGGCTGGCAGGTAGGAGGAAAATACAATTCAAGGGCACTAGTAGACTGCAGATTCACAGTCAAAAAAGTGATGATTTACAATTTTTTCAATACTGTTACAAGAAATATGATTGGTGGCACTAATTGGCTAGTTGGGCCTGGCACACAGGCTGGCAGGCAGGAGGAAAGTACAATTTAATGGCACGAGCAAACTGATGATTCACAATCGAACAATGTTTAATTTTAAATATTAACAATACTGTTACAACAACTATGATTGGTGTAACTAGTTGGCAAGTGGGCCTGGCACACAGGCTGGCAGGCAGGAGGAAACTGCAATTCAATGGCACTAGGAGACTGAAGATTTTCAGTCAAAAAACTTATGAATTTAAAAAAATTCTATACTGTTACAAGAAATATGATTGGTGGCACTAATTGGCTAGTTGGGCCTGGCACGCAGGCTGGCAGGCAGGAGGAAAGTGCAATTCAATTGCACGAGCAAACTGATGATTCACAATCGAACAATTTTTAATTTTAAAGATTAACAATACTGTTAGAACAACTATGATTGGTGTAACTAGTTGGCAAGTGGGCCTGGCACAAAGGCTGGCAGGCAGGAGGAAAGTGCAATTCAATGGCACGAGCAAACTGATGATTCACAATCGAACAATTTTTAATTTTAAATATTAACAATACTGTTACAACAACTGTGATTGGTGTAGCTAGTTGGCAAGTGGGCCTGGCACACAGACTGGCACTAGTGGTGGCAGGCTGGCCTGTGAACTAATATTAAATAACACTCGAAGAGTGATGTAAAAATTTTTTTTAAAAACATTTAATGTTATGTTACAACAGATAGGAGTGGTGGACTGGCACCGAGGATGGAAGTAGGCACAGTATATGCTGGCAGCCTGACACACAGGCTGGCACTAATGGCAGCCTGGCTACTAAAATTTAATAACACTAGAAGAGGACTGATGTTTAAAAAAAAAATTAAATAAAATTTACACTAATGTTGTTACACCAGATATAAGTGGTGGAAAAAAATAAAAAATAAACTGTGTAACACTATATGATGTGGGCCAGAAACACACAGGCTTGATGGAAAAAGAAATTAAATTACACTAGCAAAATGATTTAAATTTTTTTTTTTTACTTTAAAATAATGTAAAGCAGATATGAGTCGTGGCTGGTAGGTAGGGCAGCAATTTAACACTGTATGCTGTGTAAGTGAGAAAAACACAGGCCTGATAGAAAATGAAGTTAGATTACACTAGCAATAATTTAAAAGTTTATATTTTAATATTAAAATAATGTTAAGCAGATATGAGTGGTGGCACTGGCTTGCTGCTACGTAGGGCAGCAATTAACAACAGTATGCTCTGTAAGTCAGATAGACAGTTAGACACAGGCCTGATACAAAATAAAATTAGATTACACTAGCATAATGATTTAAAGATTTTTTTTGAATTTAAAGAAAAAGGTTAAGCACATATGAGTTGTGGCTGATAGCCTTGGAAGGGCAGCAATTAAAAACAGTAGGCTCTGTAAGTCAGATACACACAGGCCTGATAGAAAATACAATTAGATTACACTAGCAAAATGATTTAAAGTTTTTTTGGGGGGGAATTTAAAAAAAAGGTTAAACACATATGAGTCGTGGCTGATAGACTAGGGAGGGCAGCAATTAAACACAGTATGCTCTGTAAGTCAGCAAAACACACAGGCCTGATAGAAAATGATATTAGATTACACTAACAAAATAATTTAAAAGATTTTTTTTTAAATTTAAAATAAGGTGAAGCAGATATGAGTGGTGGCTGGCACAGAGCAATTAACCAAAAGACTGAAAAAAACTGAAGTATATGCTGTGTGAGCCTGACAGACACAGGCCTGATAGAAAATGAAATTAGATTACACTAGCAAAATGATTTAAAAGTTTTTTTTAAAATTTAAAATAATGTTATAAGCGGATATGACCACTGGGGGCTGGCACAGAGCAATGAACCAGAGTATATGCTGTGTGACACAGGCCTGATAGAAAATGAAAATAAATTACACTAGCAAAATAATTTCAAATTTTTGTTGGTTAAATTTAAACTAATGTTGTTAGGCAGATATCAGTGGTGGCACTAATCACAGCATATGCTGTGAGCCTCACACACAGGCTGAAAGCCAGGCAAATGCTAATAAAAATACTAAGAAAACAAAACAAAAAAAAACGGCTGAAGTTATAGCCCTAAAAAGGGCTTTTTGGGGTGCTGTCCTTGCAGCAGAGATGAGATGAGTCCTTCAGGACTGTAGTGGACACTAAATACACTAGCCTAGCTATCTATTTCCCTATAATGTCAGCAGCAGCAACACAAAACATCCTCTCACCAAGAAAGCAAGGTCGTTATGAGTCTAAAATGGCTGCTGCCCAGGAGCTGGGAGGGTCTGTGAGGGAGTGTCTGATGCTGATTGGCTCTAATGTGTCAGAAGGCTGTGACATACAGGGTCAAAGTTTCCTCAATGATGACACATAGGGGGCGGATTGAACATCACATGTGTTCACCCGCATCGGCGAACGCGAACAAGCTAAATTCGCCGTGAACCGTTTGCGGGCGAACAGTTCGGGACATCACTAACAGTATATCGCAAAAGTGAGTACACCCCTCACATTTTTGTAAATATTTTATTATATATTTTCATGTGACAACACTGAAGAAATCACACTTGGCTACAATGTAAAGTAGTGAGTGTACAGCCTGTATAACAGTGTACATTTGCTGTCCCCTTAAAATAACTCAACACACAGCCATTAATGTCTAAACCGTTGGCAACAAAAGTGAGTACACCCCTAAGTGGAAATGTCCAAATTGGGCCTGATTAGCCATTTCCCTCCCCAGTGTCATGTGACTCATTGTTACAAGGTCTCAGGTGTGAATGGGGAGCAGGTGTGTTAAATTTGGTGTTGTCACTCTCATGGCAAAGAACTCTCTGAGGATCTGAAAAAAAGAATGGTTGCTCTACATAAAGATGGCCTAGGTTATAAGAAGATTGCCAAGACCCTGAAACTGAGCTGCAGCACGGTGGGCAAGATCATACAGCGGTTTAACAGGACATGTTCAACTCAGAACAGGCCTTGCCATGGTCGACCAAAGAAGTTGAGTGCACATGCTCAGCGTCATATCCAGAGGTTGTCTTTGGGAAATAGACATATGAGTGCTGCCAGCATTGCATTGCTGCAGAGGTTGAAGGGGTGTGGGGGGTCAGCCTATCAGTGCTCAGACCATATGCTGCACACTGCATCAAATTGGTCTGCATGGCTGTCGTCCCAAAAGGAAGCCTCTTCTGAAGATGATGCACAAGAAAACTCGCAAACAGTTTGCTGAAGACAAGCAGACTAAGGACATGGATTACTGGAACCATGTCCTGTGGTCCATTGAGACCAAGATAAACTTATTTAGTTCAGATGGTGTCAAGCGTGTGTGGCAGCAACCAGGTGAGGAGTACAAAGACAAGTGTGTCTTGCCTACAGTGAAGCATGGTGGTGGGAGTGTCATGGTCTGGACCTGCATGATTGCTGCCTCCACTGGGGAGCTACAGTTCATTGAGGGAACCATAAATGTCAACATGTACTGTGACATACTGAAGCAGAGCATGATCCCCTAACTTCGGAGACTGGGCCGTAGGGCAGTATTCCAACATGATAACGACCCTGAACACACCTCCAAGACGACAACTGCCTTGCTAAAGAAGCTGAGGGTAAAGGTGATGGACTGGCCAAGCATGTATCCAGACCTAAACCCTATTGAGCATCTGTGGGGCATCCTCAAATGGAAGGTGGGGGAGCGCAAGGTCTCTAACATCCACCAGCTCCGTGATGTTGTTATGGAAGAGTGGCAGAGGACTCCAGTGGCAACCTGGGAAGCTCTGGTGAACTCCATGCCCAAGAGAGTTAAGGCATTGCTGGAAAATAATGGTGGCCACACAAAATATTGACACTTTGGGCCCAATTTGGACATTTCCACTTAGGGGTGTACTCACTTTTGATTCCAATGGTTTAGACATTAATGGCTGTGTGTTGAGTTATTTAGAGGGGACAGCAAATTTACACTGTTATACAGGCTGTACACTCACTACTTTACATTGTAGCAAAGTGTAATTTCTTCAGTGTTGCCACATGAAAAGATATAATAAAAGAGAGGGGTGTACTCTCTTTTGTGAGATACTGTATATATAAGTGCATTGGAGACCTTTACAGTCAAGTAGATGAAAACATGTAAAAGCATACTTATTCAATATTCATATTTAATAAAGTGTTATACTGTGTATTTAATGTAAAAAAAATCACATTCCAATGTTTTGCACATAACAGATTATCTATGTATTTTTAAATAGATATTTCTATATATTTCTATACCTATATATAATCATGTGTATATACACTCACCGGCCACTTTATTAGGTACACCTGTTCAATTGCTTGGTAACACAAATTGCTTATCAGCAAATCACATGGCAGCAACTCAATGCATTCAGGCATTTAGACGTGGTAAAGACGACTTGCTTAAGCATCAGAATGGGGAAGAAAGGGGATGTAAGTGACTGATGTAAGTGGCTTTGAATGTGGCATGGTTGTTGGTGTCAGACGGGCTGGTCTGAGTATTTAAAAAACTGCTGATCTACTGGGATTTTCACACACAACCATCTCTAGAGTTTACAGAGAATGGTCCGAAAAAGAGAAAATACCCAGCGAGCAGCAGTTGTGTGGACAACAATGCCTTGTTGATGTCAGAGGTCAGAGGAGAATGGGCAGACTGTTTTGAGATGATAGAAAAGCAACAGTAACTCAAATAACCACTCGTTACAACCAAGGTATGCAGAATACCATCTCTGAACAACACATCTAACCTTGAAGCAGATGGGCTACAGCAGCAGGAGACCACACCAGCTGCCAGTCCTGTCAGCTAATAACAGGAAATGGAGGCTACAGTTTGCACAGACTCACCAAAATTGGACTATAGATGTTTGGAAAAACGTTGCCTAATCTGATGAGTCTCGGTTTCAGCTGCGACATTCAGATGGTAGGGTCAGAATTTGGCGTAAACAACATGAAAGCATGGATCCATCCTGCCTTGTATCAAAGGTTCAGGCTGATGGTGGTGGTATAATGGTGTGGGGGATATTTTCTTGGCACACTTTGGGCCCCTTACTTCCAGCAGGATAATGCAGCATGTCACACTGCTCAAATAGTCTCAAACTGGTTTCTTGAAAATGACAATGAGTTCACTGTACTCCAATGGCCTCCACAGTCACCAGATCTCAATCCAATAGAGCACCTTTGGGATGTGGTGGAACGGGAGATTCTCATCATGAATGTGCAGCCGATAAAATCTGCAACAACTGCGTGATTCTATCATGTTAATATGGACCAAAATCTCTGAGGAATGTTTCCAACACCTTGTTGAA